>NC_090998.1:34126287-34429318 GCF_041146395.1 Eulemur rufifrons | reverse complement strand
TTGATAATATAATTGGACATAATATGGAACTAAATTGTTCTAATCGTATGGTACAGACAAAAAGTAAAAAGAATTAGGACAGGACTATATCTATGAAAGTGTGTAGAAGAAAAAAGGCATCGTAGTCTTCTGCTTGGTTCTACAATAAACACTATTTATAAAAATCATAATAATATAATGAATATTAATTCAATGTAAATGAGATAAAAGTTGTTGCCCACAGAAAACAAGACACAGGAAGGTAGCCCTGGCTGCCGTAACATAAGCCGTAAGTATTGTTTGGCCTCATATGCTATGTTTGTGCACTGCATTGCTAAAGGTGAAAACTATTTCTAAAAGTGGGGCTTCTATCTTTTGTTTGATAGTGAAAGAATACACCCAAACCTCAAATACACAGGACAGCTGCTTGCAAATAGCCCCCAACCACTCACATCTCTCATCTATTCAGACAGATTTTTGTTTGGGATTTGAGCCAGAAGCCGAGAAAGGTCTGGATCTGAATAGAAACAAGGAGTTTAAAGCCAGTGTGCAGAACAAACCTAGCTCTGGAATGGAAAGCAGGACCAAAGTACGATATAGGCAGGAATCAAGAGTTGGAAGCAGCATCCGAGACTCCCTAGCCAAAGTATTTTAAACATTCAATATCCTACTGAAATAGAAGCTATGGCAGAGACTAGCATCATTTTCCAGTGTTGTTAGCTTTCTGGATCACTTCTCTTTGTTAAAACTGATCATTAAGAATATATTGTCCTTAGATAACTTATAGCAGGGCACCTTGGTAAAGGTAAACAATTAAATCAATTTAAAACCCCATACTATTCTCTCTCTCCTTTTCTCCTCTTCCTCCTCCTCATCTTTCTCCACCTTTTTTGTTCTCTATTTTCAGATATTGTGACTCCAGAAGAAATTACGATTTTAAAAGAAGCTCTACTTTATTTCTTCTCTTTCTCCTCTCTGGAAAAGGTAGCTAAAGAGAGGGCCAAAGGGACAGCATTTTAATACGTTTTATAATTGTTATGCTCAGGAACGATTAGGCATGGGGATAAAGAAGATCATTTCTCTCTTCCAGAAAGAAAAGATGTTATATAATTTCAAAGTAGTACAGATTTAGTGAGGTAACATACAAGGCTAAAATTTATGACTAATGACTACCTTTCACAGGTGAGGAAACACAATCTTGCTTTCCCTTAAACATATATTTCTCAATCTATTTTCTGCATAGGAGAAAATGGGCTCTCAAACTTACATAGGAGAGAGTAGAGGGTGATCAGCTTTTGAGTGTGTGCTCAGATCAAGTTCCCCACTGATAATGTGGTCATAGCAAATCAGACACAGTGGTTATACTGGAGGCCCCAGAACCACTAGCCAACTTGAAAAGATAATGGCTTTATAATTATGATTCTTATTTAAAAATTCAAACGAATACGTCATGTTTTTGCTGGCCAACTGCATTTCTGAAATATGTGGTTATGACATATGGATGCCCTGATGATCATTTACTAATTTGATCCAAACAACACTTACTGAGCAGTATGTAAAGCACTTCTTTCGGCACTATGGTAGATACGTGAGTCAAACTATCTATCAAACTAGTTTTATCTAATTATGGGAAATAAAACAAGTAAAAAAGTAGTCCTCAATAAAACTATCAATGAGAGATCTCATCTTCAAAATAAAGGCTTAATAAGACAGCCTTATGAATTAACGGCAAAACAGGGATTACGCCAAATTTGTAAAGATTTCTAACAATATAAAATCAACATCAGTTTCTTCACTGGTAACATTTAATGAACACTTAGTACATATCAGGCACTGTTATCATTTCAGCCTCACAGCAACCTCAGCTGAATGTAATTTTCAGGAATTCTGCTTGTATTAGATAACACAGAGAAGGAAGTGTCCCAGGGAAGTCCTCCCATGGAAAGTTTCCTTACTCTTTAGAAACTGGATTTAAGATGAACTTTCACCCCACCTGGGGAGCGCTGGTTTAAATGTCTGATGATATCAGCAGGATAGCCTGCTCTTTTATATAGAAAGCAGCAGCATGAGAATATATTTAGCACAGAATGGAATCCAACACGGTCATTGTTATGCCACTGTGAACACAGGAAGTCAATGAGTAAATTAGGCTTAGCGTGGGAGCCTGAGATCCAGTGTGGAACACTGAAAAGGGCAGGTCTTGGGAATTCAAGCCATCTCACCAGGTAGAAAAGGTGAAGTGAATAATTATCCCCAGATAGTGACCTTTTCTGATACAGACCAAGGAAAGAATGAAAGACATCTAGCAGGGAAGGCTCATGCTTCACAGGATACACTCTCCTCTTACAGTGAAATATCACTTTAAGACACAATTAGATTTTAAATAATTATAATAATTATTATACTGATGTTTAAGTACATTTTATATTGATACTATGTTACATCCACAACGGCATAATGATATACTACTGGCAAGGGCTTAAAAAAACTTCAGATACAATAGCAATTGCTTAAGTATAGTTATGATGCTGAACTTTTTAAATCCACAGATACTGGAAGACCTTTCAAAGTGCAAGTATAATATAAATGATGATTAAATAATATAAAATAAAAGTGTCAGAACTAAGTTTAGTACTCACTTTGTCCCGCTAATAAATACATTAGAATCTAAAACCTTTAAGACAAAGGATTACTCTTAGTTCTGGGTTTAAAAAACATAAACATATTTCTAGCTACCAAATATACGGTTTAGTCTGTCATCTACCTTTTATCACAATATTTAACCAGATTTGGACATTTTCTTGTTGGAGACCATTTAAAATAAATAAAATATATTGCTTTAGAGAATTCACACAATGTTTTGAAACTCTGTTGGGTTCAAAATAGTATGCTAGTGTTTTTTATTGTATTTAAGGATAATTGTATTTAGGAAAATGGATTCAATACAAATCAATAGGAAAAAGACAAATAACAAAATAGAAAGGAAAAAATGAGCAAAACACATGACAAGACAAAATTTTTAGTTCATAAAAGAAAAATATGTAATAGTAATAAAAATATAAAAAGATGTCCATTCTCACTAGTAATCAGGAAAATGAAAACTAAGACCACAATGATATCATTTAACACCCAATAGATTGGCACAAATTAAGAAGTCTGACAATACCAAACGTTAGTGAAGATGTGGATCAAGTGGAATATTGCCAGGGATGTTGTAAATTGGTACAAGGATTTTTAAAAAAACTTGTCATTATATGGTAATTACCTATGTTATTAGATGATATTGAACATAATGTTTAATATCCAAGTTGAATATTTGGATAAATTATGATCTTGCAATTCTACTCTTTATTTTATGCCTATAAAAATGCTTACTCATGTGTATCAGAAGATGTTTATACCAATATTAATAGCAGCACAGTATAAGACGGGAAAAAACTGGAAATAGCCCAACTGTCCAATGATAGAATAATGGATAAATATGCCAAATTAAGCAACATACTTTTGGTTATACACATATATAAAATATACATATGACATAAAACTATTTTAAAATAAAGGCATTAAAAAATAAAAATGAAATTCAAAGTAATTGCTATCTCTGAAGGGATCGAGGGTGATACTACCAGCAATGTTCTGATTCTTGATTATATTGTTGTGCTGTATAATATACATGCATGTTGCATGAATTATATTTACAAATTGGTATATTTCAATGTCTTTAAAAATTTACATGTAAAATTAAGTTACATTATTATTTCATAGCTGTAATTATCTCTAATTTTTCTCCTTTACTTCCTAGAAAGTATGCTTATGTAACATATTTTCCTCAACTCTATTTGGTTGATCAATCATTTATATGTGTTTTAAAAACCATAAGAAGAAATGGTAACATGATATTTACTATTTTGTTCATAAGAAAAATATTTAAGAATATATCTATGTCCATGTCTCTGTAGATAGATTGACTTGGAAAAGAAAACCTATAGAAAACATTAGGTATAGAAACTATATAGGTAAAACTTTCTTCAAACACAATTAGAGATCACTTAAAATGTTCAGTGGTGTCAATTAAATTTCACACATTCCTGGAGAAAAAGATGTTGAATTTGAACTAAGTTAGAGACCCTTAAAAACGTTAACTGTTAAATCCTTTTCTAACTCTCATTCAAATTTTCTGCACTATTATAGACCCCATGCTTATAAATAACACAGGTACAATTTTGATTTTATATCGGTATAAATAAAGATTAATATGGTATCAATTTTTCTAATAGAATTATGCTATTTATTTTACAGATGAGTAATGGTTATAGTCTCTTTTGTTGAAATGATCTTACATCTCAATTATTCAGCATATAATTTTGTAAAAAGAAATTAAATAATATTTTAATGTTCTTTATGAAAGTTTTTCTGGCATACCTGTCTGCTCCAAATTGTCTTGAAAATTTTGCATATTAAGATTTATCCAACTAGCTCCCTCTCAAAATGATTCTGGCACTGGCTGTAAAACCTAATATTGTATATGTGACATTAAATTATGCTGATGTGATTTTATTAATGGAATTGTGGGACATAGTGTTTCTAATTTACAAGGCTTCCAGTAAAGAACCTGCTTGATGAGATTAGAGATTTATTTGTTTACCAACTTAGAAGTTTTGCATGTTGGACTTACTCCAGTCTCAAATGAAGCCCCAAGGGAGTCATTAACTTGAAAAATAATTATAATCAATAATCATGGAAGCATCAAACTCAGAACCAAGAGTCTACCAGAAAAAAAGTCATTCTACAGCAGAAATCTCAGATTTATGTTCCAAGGCCATCTAATTATTGATTCTCTACAAATCAGGTTTTTTTATGTATAAGTGGATAATCACAGATCACAGAAGCTTCTGTCTCTTGGTGTGAATAATCATAGAAATTTGCATATATGTTTAATACCGCATGGCACAGAGGAACCACAAAAAATGAATTGGGAACACAAAAAGCTAGAACACCATGCATCTAATTAGGATTTCATTTAGCTGAGTTAAATCAGGAACAAATATAGTTTGTGATTCCACAAATGTATTGTTTTCAAATTTATGTCAGAGACATGACAAATATTACTAAATTAAGGAAGTCTTCAAAACTACAGCTTAAACTAAATCAGAAGAAAAGGTACATGGCTAAAATGGATTATTCTTTTAGTCAGTATTTTTCAGCTTCATGTGTCGATTTATTTACCTATCCCTTCAAAAATATTTATTGGGGACCTACTTCATGCCATGCAAATGCCAATGGAAAAGAATACTATGGTCCAATCAAACATGTTATGATTATGTGTTTATAAGGTTAATTCATAAGTAATTATAACATAAATTCCAGTTTAACTATAAAAAACACTTTTATTATATAATTTTATATTAAAATCAAAAATTAAATAATTTAGAGCAGGAGTTGGCAAACTTTTTCTGTAAAGAGACAAATAGTAAATATTTTAAGCTTTGTAGGCTAGATGGTTTCTGTTGCAACAATTCTACTCTGCCATTGTAGCACAAAAGCAGCCATACATAAGACAATATATCAGACAATACAGAAATGAATAAGCATGGCTAAGTTTCAATAAAACTTTATTTGTGGACAGTAAAACTTAAATTTTATATAATCTTTATGGGTCACAAAAATTATTCTTCTTTTAATTTTTTTCAACCATTTAAAAATGTGAAAATCATTCTCAGCTCACAGACCATACCAAAACAGGTGAGAGGCAAGATTTGGCCCGTGACTTAGAACATAAAATTATTCTTTTTTAGAAAAGTCCCTTTCTACAAAACCTCGTCTTTATGCATGACATTAAAAAGAATTTTGTGTTTCTCATACGGTTTTAAAGGTTCTAAGATGGTACTTTGGAGAGAACTACCAAACCTCAATATACTTAGAGAAAGACTCCCTTTATGTATGTAATTTGAATTCATTTTAAATAGTACCTGTCTGAAGATGAAGAACTTTGTTGTTTGTTTCCCTTCAGTCTCATAAAATGTTATGTTGAGTTCATCAGATCACCTGTATCCAACATATCTTGATTTATCTTTAAACATTGAAATGAAAACATTCAAAAGCAAAATATATTGAAAGTTGAGCCCCAAAGTGCTTTTTCTGTGGTTCATCCAATCATGCACTGGCTCTGGAGTTGCCTGCAGAGTATATTGTCTGCTGCAAATGCTCCACCATGGATGAACCACCTAGGTATGCTCAAGTGCTGAGGAAATGGTACACCCAGTGTGGAGAGCTGCTTTTCCTGAATTTTAAAGACCATGTCATGACGTCATGTGTGTTGCTTGATAGTTATCCTCAGTCAACTCATCCAGTTTAAATTATTTGATATGGTTTTATTATCAACTCACAGAAAATCAAATAATTCTGTGGAATCTTAAATATTTCTGGATAGTTGGCATATCTCTCTGCTCTGAAGGCATGATCTTGCAAAACACGAAAGAAAAAAGTGCCAATAATATGAAAATGTCTTTTAAACAAAGGGTGTTCTATTTCTCAAAATTAAACATTTTGGATAATTACACCATTTTCTTTTTCTGAGGTTTTATCATCAACACAGAAGTTATGATTATTTAATTCCTGTAATTTTCCTTTCTGAATTCTGTCTCTTGGTTTTTGCACTTCTTTTGAGTTACCTGCTTGTAATGTCAAGGAAATATTGGTTTCTTTTTTTTTTTCTCCCTCACTTTTGAGTTTGTGTAATATAAGTACAACAACATATTTTAATATCAGGAGATTTCTAGGGCTATGTCTTTGAGAGGAAAAGGTTTTCTATGAATAAGAAAATACAAAATATGAACCAAGAACCTGAACTGTCAGCAAAAGGAATAATAAAATTATGCTGTTGGAATTATTTGTTTAGTTTGAAGGACTCTGCCAAAAGCTTGAAGCAGTAACATTTTGCATCTTTTGCAAGATCACAACTGCAAGTGAAATTATCTTAATGTTTCTAAGTTGTTCTTTGAAAATAACTCCTTCATTAAAAAAAAAATCTTAGAACATAATTTAGCAATTGAGAAGATGGCATTTCTAAATGAGAGCAAAATCTTCTAGGACTCATTCCCTTCAGATCAACATAAAAGGTGCAGTGAATTAACCAAGCTCAGGGCTAAAATATTACATTATATTGTTTGTTCACTTAAAAAAAGGCTGCAAAATGTATTATTTTGAGCCATTGTTTATGTTTCTAAGTAAATTTAGCTCAGTATTTCCAAGTAATAAATTTAGCTCAGACCATTTAAAAGTAAGCAAAAAAAAAAAAAAAAAAGTCCTCTTTGGCAAATATTCTCACATATTTTCACATAGGCTATAAACTAAGAGTGGAATATTAGATGAAAATAAAGCCTCTAAATTCTGTAAAACTTCAGAGCAGAGTTCCTGACCTGCCTGCAGAAAGTTGTACCTGTGGAAATGCTGGTTCCAAAGTAGCATCTAGTAAAGAAACACTGATTCGGAAGGCGATATAGATGTGGCTCATTTGAGCAACTGTTCTAATGAACACTTTTCACTGCCTTCAGCAGGTTAAGAATATTAAAGCTTTGTTCCTGCAGAGCCTGCCTGGATACTTCCTATTTGTTAACTCCCTAGGAACTTGTTGTAATGTCTCCTGGTGAGTATGAGAGGGTACCACATTCTGTAGTTGCCAGCTGGTAGAAGCAAAAACACCTGGGCAAGGTACTTGTTAAATGGCATATTTCTTCTCCGTGGCAGGCTCCACAGACTGAGAAATCTGCTTCTTAGTTTGGCCTTTTTTTTTTTTTTTTTTTAATTGCCCAAACTGTCAAATCAATAGTTTAAGGCCTGTCTTTACTTCCACTGCTCCTAGAAATGGTTGGTGTTTTTTTCACACCTCAAATTGGGTTAACTATTTTATTAATACAACCTGCTACAATAAACCCACCAGTTCATTAACCATCACTGCACTCAAAGGGCTGAATTTATTATGCCAAAGTTCAAGTACTAAGGGGACAACTATTTTTACTCCATGAATAATCAGAAATTTACATATTGTTGTGGACACTGATTACTCAAATATATAACAGTATTGGCTAATTGGAGATATGTGCTGATTTGCTATCCCTATTCAAGTCTACGGTGTAAATGTAGGATCATGAATAGAATATCTCACGAACATACTAAATAGCTTCCAACTTAATGAGCTGAGAGGTGTGAGCAAGAAATGAAAACCTTTCTAATATCACAGTAATAATCCATTATTTTTTATAAAGAAGGGATGAATTAGTAACATTATTAAGGATTGTTTGATCCTTGCCTTTTGTGTTCAACTTGTAATTTGCTTGATGTTATGTTGCTCTATATATAATTGAAATATGATTCTTCCCATCATTAATTAATAGAAAAAAAGAGGCTGATATATCAAGGTGACTTTTAGGTCACAGGCCACACAAATTCAGAATGCAAGAGGGTTCTTAATTTTATCAACAACCCACATTTCTCTAATGTCATTTCCTCACTAACTTTTAAAGTACTTCCAGACCCTTACAAAATCTATTCCAATTATTTCTCAGAAAATACAGGAAATTTCTCACCTGTGTTTTTAATACAGCATCTAAGGAACCACCTGGCATCTTCCATTTTCCTCCTCTTCCTCCTGTAATGATGTCGGTTCTTTTGGTGGTAGTAATGACAGTGGATGTATCTGCTGATTGGCTCTCTTTCTCCCACTGGTTTCACCATTGTTGGTACCCAGCCAATGCCAATCTAACAACCTATGATGCTGATGCCACCTCAACACTGCAGTACCAAAGCCTAGCTTTGCTGAAGAAAAGAGAAACCCTCTCCCTAATCTTCATACTATACACCTGGCCACAGTTCCAAAACAAGGCTGCCTGTGCTTCTCATGTCTCCTAGATATTCTCATTTAAAAGAGCACTTTACCTGCCCCCTGGACCCCAGAGCACATGCTAAGCTAAGCCAAAAAACAATAGGCATGCTAGCCTAGTTCAATCTTCCTTTTTAATAAATTAAATCATTTGGATTAAGCTCACTGGCTATCTTCCCACTGACATAGCCTTTCCTTGGAGGATCCTATGTACCCTAAGATGAAGAAAACATTACTATCCCTGTTTTACAAATAAAAAAAACTGAAGCCTAGAAACAGGACCAGCTACTCAATTTTGGAGACCAAGTGCAAAAGGAAAACATGGGGCTCCTTATTCAAAAAATATTACATATTTCAAGATAGCAACGGCAGAACATTAAACCCAGTGCAAGGCCCTCCCAAGTACAGGGTACTTGTGCAGCAGCATAGGTCACACACCTATGAAGCTGCCCCTGAATGGAGAAGTGAAGTAATTGGCCCAGGACTACATACCTACTGCATGCCTGAATAAGGATTTAAACAGAGAAGGCTGACTCTAGCTCCTAGATTTGAAGCCACCAGCTGCTCTGTTCCTCACACAACATCCCCATCATCCTTCAGATATGCCCTGTCTTGGCCAAAACCTAAAAGAAGAACATAGCCCAAGTTCAAGTTGGAAATCACACAATAACCCTGGTCTAGACTCTTACATGGAGACAAAATTACTTCTGAACCATTCTAAGAAATCAGCATTTATAACCAATAAACACGGAAAAGAACAAGGCTTTTTGATAAAATGACTTCTTTTCCTTTGGGTAAATACCCAGTAGTGGGATTGCTGGATCAAAAGACAGCTGCATTTGAATGTTTATTGCACCACAATTCACAACTGCAAAGATATGGGATAAACCCAAATGCCCATCAATTCATGAGTGGATTAACAAAATATGGTGTACACACACACACACACACACACACACCCCGTGGAATACTACTCAGCCACGAAGAAGGATAACTTAATGCCTTTCGAAACAATTTGAATAGAATTGGAGAACATTATTCTAAGTAAGGTATCTAAAGAATAGAAAAACAAACACATGTGCTTGCTATTAAATTGGAACTAACTGATGAGCACACACGTACATAGAGAGAAATAAAATCCAATGGAAATCAAGCAGGGGAGAAGGGAGGAGGGCATGGGCAAAAACCTACCTATCGGGTACAATGAACACTATCTGGGTGACTGGCACACTTTTAACCTTGTCTCAAGCATTACAAAAGTGATCCATGTAACCAAAAACATCTGTGCCCCTGTTATACTTTGAAATTGAAAAATTTTTTTTTTAATTTTTTTAAAAAACAAGGCCTTGTCATAAATTGAAAACATTAGAAAACTGAATGGGTCTCTGGAATAAAGAAGAAAACTACTAGGAAAAATCATGCATTAGTGTGCATGGGAGCAGTTCAGTAACCCTTTCTAAATTTTGTCTAAATTATATCAAAGCAAGAGATGCTCCCATGTTCTTAAGTATTCCAGTAAGAGAAATCTTAGCCCTCGGGGAAAGGTCCAATCTACCTCTTCCTCTGAAATTCTCTTGTTAATTTTGAGACACCATTAACTTTTTCCAAGAATTGCAATTTTTACTTAAACACAGTTCTTAAACATTTTTCTGGTTTAGACCAGAACTGTCAATGTATATTCTGATAAAATCACACGTCAGACAGATCTGGAATTAAAACCTCATTTATCTCTATTACTTACTAGAGATGGAACCTTAAGGAATTTATATAGCTTGCTGAGCTTTGTATCTATGATTGAGAGATATAATGTCTAGCAAATAAACATTCAATAAATATTGATTTTTTAATTCATCCATTTTATTTTAATCCCTTAACTTTTCTTATAGTATTTGTGTGACTGATATTTCATAAACTTATTTTTTACATGAGCTATGACTTTACTTCTTGTATTAACTAATAAATGGCTAATGATAAGGTATTTATAAATAAAAACTATAATCAGGATGCCCACAATCCCCATTTGCCCAGGGCAATCCAGGGTGACGTTTATTCTCTCAGCTTAATTATTAATGGAGTCCCTTTTGATTCTCAAAAGTATCCGATTTGTATGATAAATTTTGTGATTATCTTAGCTATGATGCAACTGGTATAATCTCAAACATTACCAGTCCCTCCATTCCACATAAGTTGTTTTTTTTTCCAAAAATTATTTTCATCCGTGGCTTTGCAAATCAAACAGAAAAAAGAGAAATTTTATTGATTCATTAACAAATTTTGATTAAACACTTTTATAATCCCTCTGTTAGGCATGTGAGGTCAACAAAAATTAAAAACACAAAGTCCCTATCCCTAGTTTTTTTGTTGTCTTGCATCTTTTTTTCCCTTTCCGGAATGGTTCATGGGCTAGAAACATTAACAACCATGTTCCTAGATTAAATTAATCACACAACTTTTCTTTACAGACATAATTGTCTACCCTTTTTCTTCTACCACCTACATTTTTTACATTTCTCAATTTAGGTAGCTTAAAATGGAATATAGAACACTGGGGATCAATTTGCAAATACAGTAAGAGTGCATCGTCCTGCTTTGCCTATACCAAATCTTCAAGACTGGCTCTTCTAAGAAGCTCCTTCCAACAACACCTCTCCTTGCTCCAACCTCCAGCAGCACTTCTTGTTGCTCTGACTGATCAGGAACTTGTCACACTGCCTTTCATTACACTTTTAAATAAGCACACAGCTGTGTTCCCAGCTGTATCAAAGGCTCCTTGAGAGCAACTGAAAAACCTCAATAATAACATTAAGTGAAATTTGTTACATGTAGGCCAAATGCTTTACATTCTTTATTTAATCTTTAGAAACATCCTTTAAGATATACTTTACAGGTCTGAAAAAGAGAGAGAGAGAGAGGGAGAGAGAAGCTGAGAGGGTAGAAGTAACTTGCCTGAGTAAAACACCCAGCTAATAGGAAGGGAAGCAGAAGCAAGATGTGACCCATGGTTGGTTTGACTCTTAAGTTCACGCTTTCAGTGCTTGGATACTCTTCTTTACATTGTCTGAAAATATGTAGAGTTCTCCAGGCACCAGGCATAATAAATGTTCAGAAATGATTTATTTATTACTATGTTTTAACAGCTTATAATATAGAATATAAGGAGGTAAATGTTACAGGTTTTCAACAGGAAACAAAAGACAACATGGTTTTCTAAATCAATTCTTTTAATCATAAATTATTCATCTGCTCAGCACCTGGCACATATCTAACAAATAGCCACTAGCCACCCAATAAACATTTGGGAAATGAAGGAACAAACTTCTGTTCAGGCTATTTTTTAAACATTCAAGCTATATTGAGGGTTTTGTTGTTGTTTTATTTTGTTCTTTTCATTGCCAAGTTGAGCTCCCTATTTAAAACGAAACCCCTGGGTAGCCTGAGGTCCACATAGGGTCGAATGGCCTCTAGGAGACTCAACTCTTGACCTCAATGTGGACTTGGTGGAACTAGCCAGAGAGCCAGTGAAGAACAGGAATTGATAGTAGGAAAATGTGTGCTCTCTTTGATTCTTTTTTTTTTTTTTTTTTTTTTTTGAGACAGAGTCTCACTCTGTTGCCCAGGCTAGAGTGAGTGCCGTGGCATCAGCCTAGCTCACAGCAACCTCAAACTCCTGAGCTCAAGCGATCCTCCTGTCTCAGCCTCCCGAGTAGCTGGGACTACAGGCATGCGCCACCATGCCCGGCTAATTTTTTCTATATATATTTTTAGCTGTCCATATAATTTCTTTCTATTTTTAGTAGAGATGGTGTCTCGCTCTTGCTCAGGCTGGACTCGAACTCCTCAGCTCAAACGATCCGCCCACCTCGGCCTCCCAGAGTGCTAGGATTACAGGCGTGAGCCACCGCGCCCGGCCGCTCTCTTTGATTCTAACTGATGCTATTCGCTTCTGTGACTATGCTTGCTTTTAGTTAATAAATATAGTTAATCAGAATGAAAAACAGAGATAAGAACAAAGGTAACTCCATGATAGGCTAGGCTTCCTGGATGTGAGAAGCCTAGTTCTGCTTCTGTATACATGGCTTGCTGGCTTGGTGCTTCGCGTATGGCAGGCTTCACTAAAGTAAAGGAAAACAAGGCCCCAGGAGGTAACCGCAAGTTACTTCCTGATAAAGGGCTGGAGAGTCCAGGTGCCCTCCAACCAACTAAGTAGATAAGAAGAGCAAGACATGATCAGCGCATGAACGGCTTGTGCAGGGCGTGTGTTCCCAGTATCGCTTGTAACCAAAAACTAGAAGGTATGCAACAACAGCCCCCCCTCCCCGTCGGAGACCCTCCTCTTCCCCTGGATGACGTTAACTACAACTGGCGCCGGTGCGAAAAGCCCGAAGCTTAGAGTCAACAAACCTGAAGCCAACGCGATCAGCCACTTCTAAAAAAAAGAACAAATAAACTGAAGGGGGATGAAGTGCAGACTAGTGTGTCATGTGCAGACTAGTGTGTCGTGTGCAGACTAACGTGTCATGTGAAAACTAGCATACAGAAAAGTATAAAAGCTTAACCTTTACCCCAGGGCGGGGTCCTAGTTCCTGGAGAGGCCACTGCGTTGGTGCTCTGGAATTTGGACCCTGGCCTGGGCTAGTCAATAAACTCCTTTGCCTTTTTGCAGCCTCAGTGACTCTGCCTCTCTGTTCCTGGGGCCAAGGGGAACCGGATCTAACACCAGGACCTGTCACAACAGTAAGGCAGAAGCCAGGAACCTGAATCTTGTCAGAAAGAGGCAAAAGACAAAAGACGTCTTCTCTACTTGAGAATGCAGGAAGAAAGACAGCAACGGGAATGTGAAGTCTGTAGTGACAACAGCAATATTTTTAGCATCCTCTGAGAATTATCTTCTAGTGTGTCTGGCTGGGTGAGGGAAATAAAAAATTATAGATCCAAAGTAAGGGGGGGGGAAGTAAATAAAGCATGCTGTATATTTCCCTTTTGAATTTTTTTATTACTGTGTTATCACCTAGAAAAGGGGCTACTTTGCTTCTTCAAAATCTTCTCTAAGTTCTCAATGCCAAATTGGAACAAATAGGGAAAAGTCTCCATTGGCGATAACGAGATTATAGTCATTTGTGAAGAGTCCATCAATCCATTTTCTACCAACTCCGGGATGGGAGCCGGAAGCCTCCTGAATACCTGGCGTGGTTCTGGCTACTGAATTTCAATTTGAGCAATTATTTCTCCAAATGTCTTTTGCAGAAAACTTGCATCAAAGTAGTCTGGCTGCTTACTAAAGACCCTTCCCCACCTCTGTTTGACTAGAATCTCTGGGTTGGAGCCCAGGAACCGGCATTTTAAAATAAATGCCCTAGATGAGTTTTAAGCACACAGAAATTTGAGAACCAATCACTGGCCTTGAACCAGGCCATCACAAATGCCATTTATAGGGTACATCTAGTATCACCTACTTCTGAATTCAGTTCCTGAGACGCCTCAGAATTTCACCACCATTCCTAATTTTTCCCTAGAGTTTTTCTAGAGTGTCCAGGACACTACACAGAAAGCTGTTCATATCCAGATAAGTGAACACACCTGAATCCAAATGCCAGTTGTTGGCTGAATACTGGTTGTAACTGTAAGTGGTTTAATTATCTCTATAAATCTCAGTTTCTTTATCTGTAAAATAGGAATAGTAACAAAATAGTAACATCTTATGCACACTGTTGTAAGGATTAAGTGTAGTTTACATTTTCAGCATCATAAATAAGTTACAATTCCCATTCTTCTCAATTTTTACACACTTTTATCCTTTATGCCTAAACCAAGGGGCCTGCTGTATTCTTTCAGAGCCAAGCTGGTGCCTTAGGTCATTTGTTATTTTACTCCCAAAGTCTCTGGGATAAAACAACATCAGTCATGTGTGAGGGAAGGGTGAACGCACACCTGGACAGAAGATGGATCCGAAGAGCGGCCTCTCCCAGCTGCATCCACTCAGACAGGAGGAAAAACGCCCGCCTGGCACGGAGCGCAGCTGTTCTGCTTCTCAGAGCCACTTAGGAACCCAGCTTTAAGCAAATCTTATGAAGAAACGACAGGTTTAGTCCAAAGACAATTGTTACCTTGATAAAAGAATTATGCAGCTTACAAAACTAATGAAAATATATTTTCTTTACAGAGAGAGCTCTTTTGGTGCATTTTACATGTTTCTGTAAGAAACATAGATTCTATCCATGAATTCTCAGAAACTCTTACACTGTGTCACAAGCCAGAAGGATGACTCTGCCTCTTCCCTCGAGAGAGTAATGCTTTTCTTTATTCCTTGGCTTTCTGCATTGCCTCTGGAAGCTCAGCTCTGGGGCAACCAGAGAAAAGCCACGAAGTGCTCATAGTCTCTGTGCCCTCAGAGAGAGCAGGTGTCTTCCAGCTGCCTGTCACGTGCCAGAGGAGGCTGCATGCAAATGGTAATGCCTCATGTGAGGCATTCGTATGACTCTAAAGTTAGGTCCCCAGATATAATGAATGAGAGTCAGCAACATCTGTTGTAGTTCCTGCCCTGTCACTAAAAGACCTGTGAGGGAGTCCATCTGGGCCTTGACTTTCTCATCTCTAAAATGGAGCTCACCGTTTCTCCCCTGTTCTCCCCAGGGGGATGATTACAGGATCTAAATAAGAAAATGTACATGAAAGAGCTTGGTAAACTGATAAACCAAAACAGATATAATGAAGCATGACCATCAGACACTGTAGATTGACTGACACAGCATCCATCCCCAACTTCCTTGCCTGCCTCTTCTGTAGGAGCTGAGAATGCAAATATTTTAACTCTCTCATCTTTCCTTACAGCTACAGATAACTTGGAACAGAGTAAAGCTCTCCCAGTAGATGTGGCTAGCGCGGCCTTTCCCTCCTCTCTGCCTTGGACAAGGATGTGGTCTCTGGAGCTGCAGCAGCCATCCTATAACCATGAGGCCAAAAGTACAAGGAGGAAAGCCAACATGTGGAGGATGGTGGAGAAGAAAAATAAAAAGTGGCTGGGTCCCTGATAGCATCCTGGAAAGCCTGAATCAATTCCAGAAACCTGCATCAAAGAGAAAAATGAGAAAAGCAACCTCCTATTTGTTTAAACTGCTATTAGCCAAATGTGTTCCTGGGACAGAAAAATCCTTTAAAAATGATCCTTTTTAAAACAAGTCAGATCATGTCACTTCTCTGCTTCAAAACACACCAGCGACTTCCCGCCTCACTCAGGGTAAAAGTGGCCTTCCCAAGGCCCCAAGGCCCTACTCACTCAGGCCGCCTTGGGAACTTTCTGACCTCATCTCCAGCTGTCTTCCCCACACTTGGCCCACTCCAGGCACACTAAACTGCGTGGTCTTCAGTGACTAAACACACCAGACACACTCCGCCTAAGCCTTTTTTACTTTTACTGTTCCTTCAACTTAGAACATTCCTTCCCTTTCTCCCAGGCTCTCCCTCTTCACTGCCAGGACTCTGATGAAATGTCACCTCTCAGTGAGGCCTTGCTTTCGTCCTATGTCAAATTGCAACAACCCTCCACACCCCAGCATTGCTTTACTTGTCCGTAATTTTTAAATTAACATAGATCCCCTATATCTCCTGTAAACCATAGGTTTCATATAAAAAGTTGATTTAATACTTGAGTTTATTTTTTTTGAACAATAAAAAGATCAACATTTAAAAAACATTTTATTATTTATGCGACGACAAATTCCAAAGAGATTTGAGGCACCTTATCAAACAAGCCACATGCATAGTAAACCATTACCTAAAGAAACATAATTAAAAGCCACAAAGAATAAAGATTTTAATGGTAATTCCCCCTTCTACCTACTCTAAGCTCTTTGGTTGGGCTCAAACACCTTGGTAAGAGCCAGGAAAAATAATCCACTGTGACAACTGTCTTCCTTGCCAGAGACCCATTCCAATTTACAGAAGTAGCAAGTAAATATATAGGCACATCTCATTTTACTGCACATCACTTTATTGTGCTTCGAAGATCGTGTGTTTTTTACAAATGAAAGGTTTGTGGCAACCTGACATCAAGCAAGTCTATCAGTGCCATTTTTCCAGCAGCATGAGGTCACTTCATCTCTCTGTCACATTTTGGTAATTCTCCCAGTTTTTCAAAGTTTTTCCTTATTATATCTGTTATGGTGATCTGTGATCAGTGATCCTTGACGTTATAACTGTAATTGTTTTGGGACTCCACAAATCATGCCCATATAAGGTGGTGAACTTAATAAATGTACGTGTTCTGGCTGCTCCTACAACCAGCTGTTCCCCCATTTCTCTCCCCCTCCTTGCGCCTCCTTATTCCCTGAGGCACAACAATGTTGAAATTAGGCCAATTAATAACCCTGCAATGGCATCTAAGTGTTCGACTGAAAGGAAGAGTTGCACATCTCTCACTTTAAATCAAAAGCTAGAAACGATTAAGCCTAGTGAGGAAGGCATGTCAAAAACCGAGATAGGCCAAAACCTAGGCTTCTTGTACCAAACAGTTAGCCAAGTTGTGAATGCAAAGGAAAAGTTCTTGAAAGAAATTAAAAGTGCTACTACAGTGAACACACAAATGATAAGAAAGTGAAACAGCCTTTACTGTTGATATGGAGAAAGTTTTAGTGATCTGAATAGAAGATCAAATCAGCCACATTTCCTTAAACTAAAGCCTAATCCAGGGCAAGGCCGTAACTCTCTTCAATTCTGTGAAGGTTGAGAGAAGTGAGAAAGCTGCAGAAGAAATGTCTGAAGTTAGCAGAGGTTGGTTCATGAAGTTTAAGGAAAGAAGCCTTCTCTATAATATAAAGGTGCCAGGTGAAGCAGCAAGTTCTGATGGAGAAGCTGCAGCAAGTTATCCAGAAAATCTGCTTAAGGTAATAGATGAAGGTGGCTACACTGAACAACAGACTTTCAAAGTAGATAAAACAGCCGTCTATTGGAAGAAGATGTCATCTAGGACTTTCATAGCTAGAGAGGAAAAGTCAATGCCTGGCTTCAAAGCTGCAAAGGACAGGCTGACTCTCTTGTTAGGGGCTAATGCAGTTGGTGAGTTTAAGTTGAAGCCAATGTTCATTGATCATTCTGAAAATCCTAGGGCCCTTAAGTATTATGCTAAATCTACTCTTCCTGTGCTCTATAAATGGAACAACAAAGGCTGGATGGCATACAGCATGATTTACTGAATATTTTAAGTGCATTGTTGAGAAATAATGCTCAGATAAAAAGATTCCTTTCAAAATATTACTGCTCACTGAGAACAGACCTGGTAACCCAAGAGCGCTGATGGAGATGTACAAGGAGATTAATACTGTTTTCATGCTGCTAACATTGATTCTGCAGCCCATGGATCAAGGAGCAATTTTGATGTTTAGTCTTATTATATAAGAAATACATTTCATAAGGCGATAGCTGCCACAGATAGTCATTCCTCCGACAGATCCGGGCTAAGTCAATTGACAACCTTCTGAAAAAGATTCACCATTCTCAGTGCCATTAAGAACATTCGTGATTCATGGGAAGAGGTCAAAATATTAACGTTAACAGAAGTTTGGAAGAAGTTGATTCCAGCCCTCTTGGATGACTTTGAGGGGTTCAAGACTTCTGTGGAGAAAGTAACTGCAGATGCCGTGGAAATAAGAGAGCTAGATTAAAGTGGAGCCTGAAGATGTGACTGACCATGAGATGTGCAATCTCATGATCAAACTTGAACAGAGGAGGCATGAGCAAAGGAAGTGGTTCCCTGAGATGGAAACTACTCCCGGTGAAGATACTGTAAACATTGCCAAAATGACAACATAGGATTTAGACTATTACATAAACTTAGTTGATACAGCAGTGGCAGGGTTTGAGAGAACTGATTCTAATGTTGAAAGCAGTTCTACTGGGGGTAAAATGCTATCAAATAGCACTGCGTTTGTGGAGTTTTTGTTTTTACCAAATAAAAAATATAATCCCATAATCACATACACTTTTCTCTATGAACTATTTATCTAATTTTTAAAGAACTATTTATTGACCTCTATATATGTTCCAGAAACTGTACTAGGTACTGAGGATAGTGGTGAATATGACCAAAGCCTCTCTTTCAGGGAGTTTATAGTTTACTGCTATTCTTACATATTAATCTTTTTTATCAGATTATATTACTAAAATTAAACTAAAAGGACTATTGTTTTTTACTGTATATATATTTAAGGCACACCACATGATGTTTTGATATACTTAGTGAAATGGTTACACTAGTCAAGCAAGTTAACATATCCATCATCTTCCATAGTTATCCACCAAAGTCTACTCTCTTAGCAATTATCCAAAATACAATTAACTGTAGTCCTCATACTATACATTAGAGCTCTAGACTTATTTATCCCATATATATGCAACTTTGTATCCTTTGACCTGTATCTCCCCAGAAAGAGGCTATTGTTACTGAGCATTAAATTCAGCATAAACCTCCTGGTGTTTAAAACCAAAGATAGAAACAGTAATTTATCATATCACATTGGTAATCATTCAGGAGAGAATATCTTTTATTAAAAAATAGATCTTAAAGAAATTAATCACCTGATTCATTATATTAATGACACTGCCAAATATTTTACAGAAGTCCTCACCAGAAGACTGACAGAACATACTCATTCCTTCAGAAAGCCACTTGATAAAATACCCCTTCAATTTAAATAACTTTAGCACCAGTTAGTGGTAGACTCATGGATTTGTTTTTGGTCTAAATTGCAAGCACTTTCTTGAAATAGTAAACTAGTTTGAGCTTCCAAATCTTTTTCCAATTAAAAAAATATATAGATAGTTTTATATGCATGTATACATATATATGGCAAATAGCTAATTTTAAATTAACTTAAATGTCAACATCTAAGCAGATACTTTTTAAACTTTTTTTTAAGAACAAATAGAAATAATGTCAACTGATTCACACTGTTCTGATGGCTCTAACAGAAACCTTCTCCTCCTCGACCTACTTAATTTTGGTTTGATTCCAGAAGTTTGTCATCATCTCTCTTTTTAGGGAATCATCTCAGTTCTCTGTGGTTGTCTTTTTTGATCCATCCAGATGCAGGTCTCTCTCCAGAATTAATTCTCAGTAATCCCTTCCAGGAGACCCCTCAGGAGGCCCATGAATTCGCCTTGGCATAAAAACATGTTTGGAATCTCCCTAATACTAAAAGAGTTTTTCCTCTAAGAAATGATTTTAAATTTCCCTCCTTCCTTCTGATTAATGCCATCTTTGAAAGGAGCAGGCTTATTAATTTACAGTCTCTTTGTTGGTTGCCCCTAGCAACCACCGTTAACCACGCTTGTCCCTCAGAGCCATACATCCTTTATAACATCAGAGAATTGCATATAGTTCTAATTGGCTTTATTACATCTTCTAACTATGAAATGAAATAAGAACAATGTACAGAGTAAAGAAACAAAACCAGATTGACAAATTTGGATTCTATTTAACCACATTGGAACTTTATTTTTTCAACTAGCAAGTATGTTGGCAGTTACTTTGAGCAGTAAGATTGCACTCTGAAAAGCAAACTGACATTGCTAATAAAATATTCAAGGTTATGCCGAGAATATAAACTGTCAACGAGGGATTTAAGGGCTCCAGAGCTTTCCTTTACATTCCTTAAAAATTTCTTCTGGCTTCAAAATAGAGATAATTCTATATAGAAGAAATACTGATACATTCATCATGTTTTAGTAAAGAAGAAGATAAGAGATTCTTAGGAGATAGGATTTTCAGTCTCAGTGTCTCTTTATGAGTTCTCTGAGCAGTCACTTTCTGCAGGATGAGGGATGGTGCTCTTTCGATTTTAGCTAAGTGTTCTAACTGCAACTGAGAAGACAGCGCCTAGCTCCTATAGCTGGTGCAACGCATGATTTTACCCACAAGCCAGAGAGTTAATGCTCTTTAAAAACAAACTTTTAAAATTGTATTTTTAGGTTTCTTAAGGTAATTTTAGCAACTGTACTTGGAGTCATGACTAACCCACCATGATGGCCCCAATTTAATTTCAGGACATCCTTTCCATTTCAGTAAGCACTTGAAGCTTCTGGTCTTAGAATTTATCACATCAGATTTTCCAGACAGAGAATTGTATTGCCTAGCTCACCTTTCCGTGCCAGGCCATGGATCATAAGTCACTAACTACTGCTTAGCTGTTCTATTGCAGGGGATTCCCATATCCATCAGCTGTGGGCTAGAGCAGACTAGGATCATTTGGTTAAACTGTGGCTCCCAGGTCTATCCCTCCAGTGGGAACTTGAATCAGAGAAGTCCTTCTCACAAGGAACAGAGGATAGAGAAAAGCCAGGAAATATATCTGATACAGCCCATCATAAGCAAAACACTGATAAATAGAAGCATTAATTATATTTGGATTATTTTACCAAAGTTAGAGTCCTGGAGGCAAAAAATGGAGATATTTCATAGATGGTATAACACCTAATTAAGGTACCTATATTAAGGTACCTTAATTAGATACTCTGAGACATAAATTTAGTTAGCTGCACTCTCTTTAAGAAAACTATGCATACTTAATCACTTCTTCCAAAGAAAGTTGGCAACAACCCTTCTGACATAATTTCAGATACAGTATATAGTCTTTCTTATCTAAATATATCCTTAAACTTTATTCACTTGTATTGCAATTGGCAGCATTGCTAGAAAAATTTATAAAGAGAATCTAATGGCATTCAAAACTCTTTCTCTGCTGTTTGGCAATCATTTTTTTCATTTGTTCAATCAGATGGCCCAAAACATCTGCCTTCCTTAAGCCCAACATTAACTCTGCTTCCAGAAAATCCTGCTTGAGAGAAGATATGCTGAAGGTCAGCCTGGCATAACCCCTCATCTTGAGTGCCTCTCCCAAAATGCTCCCAGGCACAACCACCAACTCCCTTTAACACATCCCTCTACCCTGCCCAAGCTTCTCTTTTTTTCCCTCTGCCTCTGAGGAAAAGATGACTACCTCCCTATTTACAACCTATAAAGGTATTTTCTGAGTCCATCTAATCTCATTTTCATATCTTCAATCTCTCACTCTCTGCTGCTTTCTTCCCCCACCTCATGAATTTACTAACTCAACTACTCTAATATTAAAGAGATATAAAACAACAATGACAAAGTAAATGCCCATGAATGTGGGTCTGCCTCCTTATGGAGTGACTGTTTCAGTACTTCACTAACTTTATTGATATAAATCTCATCTCCCTTACAGGCAGTCATGGCAAAAGAAAAAAAAAAAAAAAAACATAACCATACCAAGTACATCCCAGATTTTACAGTTTTACTGAAATGTGTGAGGATAACAGCGGATGTCACGTGACATGAAGCATAGATTTTCATTCAGAAAAATTTCCATTAAACACATCTCTTTTTCAATCTCTCTCCTTAACCCACAGGCACTTTATCTCACCTCACAATCCTTTCACTAGCAAGTCCTGAGACCAGCCCTTTCTCTTTCTCCCTCATTTATCTTGTAATTTTTTCTGCTTCTATATAAAACAAAGCTCAGCCAAGCTTCAGCAGCTCCCTCTCCCTGTCGTCTCAGAAAAGTTCTTTCCTCCCTACAAAGAAAGTCTCATGTGAGTTGCTAAGAAGATAAAGCACTCTCTGTATCATCACCCAAAACCTCCTCTGACCCCAGGCACCAAAGATCTCTCATCATACTTTTTTCCACACTGCACAATTTCTCAAGAAAACACATCTACTCTGCCTGCTTCCTAACCACCAGCTCCTCCTTAATCCCACGTCATGAATCTTTTCAACTCTCAATCGAAACTACTTTCTCGAACTTTACCAAAGATATCTTTACTACCAAAGCTAATGAGTTAGTCTAATTTTAATTTTTTCAAACTGTTTTAAATCTTTCTCTTGTCTTGGGGATACAATCACAAGAGCGGAGTTTGAAAACAGATAATCCTTGATTCGAATCCAACTTTGCCACTTATAATTTGCACAGTCCTATTTAATGACCAAAGACTCCTTCTCTATTTTGTAATTTGGTGAAAATATTATCTGCTTCATTGGGTTGTTATAAAAATAAACTGAGTTAAAACATATAAAGCCACCATATGATGACTTAATCTGGTAGGAGATGAAGAAAAGTCACCTCTTCCTGACCAAACGTAACTATCTTCTCTGTTAGTCTCTCCTTTTTTCTCAGTGACCCTTCCTTTATTCTGTTTCTTACTGTTTGCAACTCCTCCTGGCTACTAAATGTAAGCATATGCCAAAGTTAGTTAAGACCTCGTACTTCCTCCTCCTCCGTCTCTTCCTCCTCCTCCTCTTTGTCTCTCAGAAACTCACCAACTTTGTGGCTTCAGCATATACAGCTCTAACCTTTCTCTGGTGCTTCTGTGCCTTCCTCATCTCTTAACATCTCCATATGTCTAGAAATAAATCTTATCTCTGAAACCTGCTCCTCTCCAGACTTACTTTTCTCTATAAATGTTGCCAATATTCTAGCAAGTAAAATTACTCAATGACTTCCCCCAATGCCTAGAAGATGAAGTCTCCAGGCTTCTGAACATATCTTGTCGTAGCCTCCTGCAATCAGCCTCCAACCTTAGCTGTTCCCGGCACTGTACTCAGAACCACCAGATGAAACTCTGCTGTGGAGCCTTTGTTCTTGCAGGTGTCTTGCTGAGAATACTCTCCCTGTTTCCCCCAAATTTAACTTAAATTCTAAGTCCTTCAAAGACTAGACAAAGTCTACATCTTCCTGAATTATTCTTCAGTTTCCCCAACCTTTTCCCCTGAATATTTGCAGTGGTGGTTGTTGCTATCCCCACTTTCCCCTTCACATTCGTTTCCTTAGATGGTTTGGTAAAGAAAAAGGACAACGCTGGAAGAGATGGAAAAATTAAATCTCTGAAGTCTCCCAGGTTTCCCAGGCACTGGGCTGGGAGCTTTCACTAATCCTCCCAATATTCCTGAAACACAGATACTATTGTTGCATGCTCAATTGCCCAAGGGTTAGAGCCTTAATGTTTCTCATATTTGGAAATCATTTAATGATACACACTTTCTCATTTTTTTGTTCCAAATTCCCAAGATACTTGGGATAGTTTGTACCTAAACTCTGTCATAACAGAATTATACAGCTATTCATAAGCTATTTTCACTATTGTCTTCTTATTTAGGCTGTCATCATTTAGCCAAGGGAGAGGCTGGGTCTCTAACTTTAGTCCATAAAGCTGTCACTACAATCATCATGGACGATTTACAGTGACATGCCCACAGGCACGTCAAAAAGAAATACATATAAGTGTCATAGTTAAATACTTGGTGGCAATTTATTCTGCTTTTTCTTCTGCCGTAATTTTAATGAGCACACTGCACATTCTCATGTGGGACCTGCAATCCATTAGAGAATGTTGCTGTATACCCTGTGTAGGCACTTGCCTGTCATAGAGCGATTTGCTGACAAAACGAAAATTATGCCTTATTTCTTTAATGTGACAAGAGGTAAAATGGTGCAAACTTTGGTAAAATGACTTACAATATGGATGCCATAACGCATTTACATTTTTTTTAAGTAAGGACCACCCCAAAATGAAAGAGTGAGGTTCTCACATGTTCTTAAACTACTGAATTACATTTGCTAGCAGGAATGTTGGCAGAATTCTCTCAAAACCTGAGCTTCTCCCCTTATAACAATGGGGACTTCAGAAAAAATAGTGATATATAATTCTTTCATAGTTATTTATATACACATTTTCTTTTTATCTTAAAGGGATTTTGATAAAGTGACAAGAAAGTGGGTACCTATAAGCCATTTTTTATAAATCTATGTTATGCTAATTTATG
Organism: Eulemur rufifrons; assembly: GCF_041146395.1. Classification (NCBI taxonomy): domain Eukaryota; kingdom Metazoa; phylum Chordata; class Mammalia; order Primates; family Lemuridae; genus Eulemur; species Eulemur rufifrons. Next base: position 34,404,629 of record NC_090998.1, on the reverse strand, counting down.
TCTAAACTATAGATCCTTTGCATAAACTAAAATATATTCTTTCCTTCTTTCAGTTGGTTTCTTTGATCTGCAAAGTTTACATAAGAGAATATACAACCTGCTTTGACAACAAAGTGAACAAAAAAAGCTGAAGAGAAAGTTTAACAGCAAAATCCATGAATCTATAAGGGCTCAGATTTCATTTGCTTCATACCCACAACATAATTTACTGTAATAATTATATGTATGGTATAGAAACCACTTCCCTCCCAAAGAAGAAATCCTTTTTGAAATCAGTGTGTCTGTGTGGGTATTTTTTCAAATCACCATGACAACTTTTACTCCTTCCGTATGTGAAATTTGTTAACTGCTTGAAACAATGTTCAGGAAGAAGCATCATGAAACAAGAGGCAATGTTTGGTTCACCTTTAAATTGATATTGCAGAAAAATACAAAAACCTGAGAAAATGATTACATTAGTATTCACAGCACAGAAAAACTGATCTAGGTAATATCACCTACCAGTGCCTTCCCGGGTAACACTAGCTGGAATGGCTTTCTATTGTGATTATAGAAGATCATGTTCAGCAAGAAAATATAGGTTTCAGATTTTGTCATACTGATTTGACTATCTCTTGTGGTATAAGTGAGCTTTCATTTTTGACTAGAGGCTGCTGAGATTCTTAGTGAATATATTATTTTGAGCAGATTAAATTGCCCAGTATCTGATGTCAATAACATGTATGATGATTGTTCCAGAAAAGAGCATCTCTATTTCTTACCTCTCTACATTGTTGATTTTCTCCAAATTAAATATTGAATAAAAATAAATAACAAAACACAGCTGCTCTCAAATGGCTTGTTATCAACATAACTGGAATAAAAAAATGTTTCAGCAATAATTTACTCACGTAGAATAATCTCAGTTAAATAAAACTGGAAAAACCAGTGAAATCCTGACTTTATGCATTGAGGCCGATGTAGATATTAGGTAAACCAGATCTAATCACCAGAGCTTGATATATGACACCATTTGATGCAAAAAAATCAGCTTCACCCAAGGTTTGTTATTAAGTTTTATCCTGACATATGTTATTCATTTCTATTTCTGGACAAATAAATCAAGGAACAGAGAAGTATATGGTTTCCCCCACAGTCACACAGCTCATCAATGGCAGAATTAGGGCTAGAATTTAGATCTCTAGATGTTTTGAACAGCATTCTTTGGGTTGCCCCTTAATAATTTAAATAACACTTAACAAATTCCAGTATTTTTGTTTTACAAATATTCAGTTTTCTAATTTATCAGCTAGCCATATACTTCCTATCTTTTTATTCAGAAGACTTAATTACAGCATGGACTTTCTATTTCAAATTTTGTCTCAGGACTTCTGTGATATTATCTGCCACTATATACAAACTCAGAGGGGCAAACCTCCCACTCCCTTTCAGAGATAGAAGTGATATATGTTTGCAATTTTGCAGTGTTCACGAAACAGTTACTCTATCATACCCTATCACACTTACACCTCGTCTGTCATTCTTTTGTGTGTTTGTATAATATATTTGCCTCCCAATAAAAGTTCCTTAAGGGTAGGACTCCTGTCTGTCTTATTTAGTTACGTATCCCCAGAGCCTAGCATGACCATGCCTGGCACATAGTAGGTGTTCAGGACATTTTTCTTGAATAAATGATTCATTCAGAAGATACTCTTACAGACTTGGCAAATTAGATATGCAGCTTAGTTTTCTAATGGGGGCAAGAGTTCACAAAACACAACCAGCACCTTAGATTTAACACTTCAATGTAAAACATAACTTTTTTAAGCTACATAAATGGAAGATAATCATCATTGGAAGTGATTTCTTTCAAAAGGTCCCAGGTGCAAACAGGGTTGAGATCTCTGGCTTTCTCCCAGAGATAACTCACCGACGTGAGCCTTGCTGTGTCCCGTTCTCCACGCTGCCCATCGGTGCCTGCTCCGTCTGCTCTGCATAAAGGCTTGAACTTGCCTGAAGCGGAGCCAAAGCCCCACCTCACATTTGGCTCATGAAGCCTTCAGGTGACCTAAATGGGGCTGCTGTTTCTCAATCCTTGAAATGATGTTGTGGGCTACATTTATACCTCCACTTTCTAAAGAAAATTCTCTTCAAACCCAAAATATGTGGCTTCCTTTTCTTCTGTGATCCCTGGATTAAGAAATTTGGAAAGGCAGTATGTATTAAGGACAGATGCCAAAGCCTGGATTTAAACCGAGACTCCCCCACTTATAGCTATGGAAACTTGAACAAGTTATAAAAACCTCTCTGTGCCTCAGTTTCTTCATCTGTAAAACTGGAATAATAATATAGCCTGTCTCATAAGGTTATTATGAACATATACCATAAAATATACATGTTATACACCTATACACACCTATATGCATACATACATGCACAAAGTATATCACAGTGCCCAGCACGTAGGGCCAGTAGTAGAAGCAGTAGTTGTTGTCAGATTGAATGGGCAGCCTGTTACTGATTTTTCCTCCAATGTCACCTACTTTCTCACAGATGTTCTTTAAATATAATTCATATTAAAATACAAAAGATAAATCAAGAGTAAGTCCTTGCTACCTGATAAAGTTGCCACACACTTTTTCAAAGCTGTACTGTAATACTTATAACTGCTATTAACTTTACAAAATTCTTTCCCGCACTCTGTTCAAGTAAGTACAACTAAGGCTTTAAAACACTTAATCTCTACAAAAGAGACTAAAATAAAAGCCAAATTGTTAACTCCACAAATGAGAAAGTTTTATTGGGAACGCCTTTCCCAACGTGATATAAACAAGTAGTTTGAGAAAAGAGGTTTGAAAAGGGGTGGCAATAGCCCCCATTCTTTGATGCTGGGAGGAAAACTAGTGCGATATTATGAAAAGCAATTTGTTGATATAAAAAAATGCTTTCAAAATTCTAAAATTATGACTACTACAAATTTAAGATATAAGAATTGTACTACAGCTTTCTTTAAAAGAATAAAAAGCTGGAAACAAGTGAAAAGTAAAAGAACATTTTATATAATTTTTGGTATGAATATACAATAAAATGCTCTAAGCTTTTAATAATTAAACTGTATAAAATATTAAAGACATGGAAAATGATTATAACATGTAAAGTGAAAATACAGGTGCAAGATATATAAAAGACAAAATTTTTGCTTAAAGTGGATGTGTGTATGTCTTATTTAAAAAATATATTTGTATCGCAATCAATAGGTTTAAGATGCTGTTCTAAGCACTTTACAAATATTACCTATTTAATCTTCATATTAACCCTATCAGGAAATGATATTACTATTAGCGCTTTACAAATGAGGAAAATCAAGGCACAAAAAGGAAATCAAACCTACCTCATGTCACACAGGTAGTAAATGGACATGCCAGAACTGGAACTCAAGTATTCTGGTCCCACAGTCTATGCTTTTATTCATGGATTTTTTTCCTAAGGTTGCGTTTTGCCTGTCCATATTTTTTAAATATTCTACCATGAATTTGTATTATTTTTGTTATCATCAAAGTGATTTACGACGTGTGCTAGAAGATATAAAGTATAACAGCACTTCCTAGGCTGGGTAACTGCTCCCAACAGCTGTTTATTCTTTGCCAAAGTATGTATTTATTTTCTTGAAAAATGTCCTAAACATAAATAAGCAGTAGAGATATGCAAAAATTTTATTTAATACAAGCTTTGTCTAAACTCGCCTGTCTCTCCTGAACTTTAACAGAATAAAAAGCTTTCTGTTAACTCTATAATTTTTGTGGGGTTTTTTTTAATAAAATAAGAGTCTGCATCACAGATTTATACTTAGCTTACCGAGGTTGTTTTCTGGGTTAATAGTTTGAATTTGAATCATCCAACTGTCTATCTATTACTAATAAAGAAAGTAATAAACATGTAGCTCTCTACTAAAGACCCGAGCGGGATTAACACTGAGGTGAGTTTATGGCTGTGGCTACTCAGCATACTGTTCTCGTATCGAGGGGGCATGGACATTTTTTGAGAATAGGACTGGTCTTCATCAATCATCCTATTAGTAGCCATAAGAAAAATATCACTATCATATAACCTGACCAATACACCAAAAGCCAAAGGAAAACTGTGCTTCTGATATTTAAAAAATATTTTGCAAAAAATTCCAAAGTTTTTAAATTTTATTTATAGACATCCGTTTTGAAATGCGCCGAGTGGTTTTTAAGCTAAACTCTCCATGCAGCTTTCACAATGATCATAACCAACACTTTGACACAGTTCAGCTAAATTTCAAAACAATCATTCATATATTCAAGGAGATTTGCATTAAAATTGATTTTCAGATGATGAAAAAGAGCAGTCTTTCAAGAAGTCTCAATATGACCCCAAGGTGTTCATTAAATTCAAAGCATTTTAGTTCCCTCAAATATCTCTGAAAATTTACAGATTACCAGATAAGTTATTCCTTTCCAATTCTTGATTAAGATTTATAGGCACATAGATTCTTTCTAAGTACAGACCTTTCAAAATAGGAAAATATCTTTCTCAATATATGTCATTGCTCTCAAGGTTCTGGTACCCAGGAGAGCTCCCATCTAAATCAGTTCACCAAAGGCAAGACCTCCAGGGTGTTTATAACAAACATTAAAAATATGTCACTAGTTATCAGGGATGCAATTTTTCAACAAGTTCTTTGATCTGCATCATTTTCTTTCACTTATAATTACCTAACTTGGTAAACTAAAAAAAAAAAAAATCCAAGAACATTTAAAGCTATCACACTCAAATTTAAAGGCCGTACTTGTCCTATCTGAATTAACATTTATGTTGAAATAGTTCCGTTGTGTTTTCACTCTGTAATAGGATGTTAAAATTGGATTCTTCCTGTCTCACTTTTTGCTGAGGCCCTTAGAAAATAGGTACCAACTACTCCCAAATTCCAAGGTGGTAGGATATTAAAAAAAAAAAAAAAAAACACATTTGGTCTTTGTCCCCAGTTCCTCCCACAGAGCTTCAAAAACCCTTCAAAAATCTCCTGAGTGCCAGCAGTGTCTTTTGTTATTCATACAAGCCCCTTTGGACCATATCTGAGTTTATGCTAACAAGGTGATTTGTGGGTGCGGTGTGGGGAAATTGGCTGGATAGTTTCAGCATGGAGGCTGGTTGCCAGAAAAACCAATCATATGATTAGGGGGTTAGAATTCTCACCCTTTCAATCTCTAGGGAGAGAAAGGGAGGTAGAGATTAAGTTCAATCACATGGCCAATGATGCAATCAATCATACCTATAAAATGAAATCTAGATAAAAACTCTCAACAATGAGGTTTGAGGAACTCCCTGGCTGATGAACATGCTGATGTGCTGGGAAAATAGACCACTGGTAGAAGGCATGGAAACTCTACACCTAGGACCCTGCTAGACCTTGCTGCCTTAGGTATCCCTTCATGTATCTGTTCGTTGTAGCCTTTATAATAAACCAGTAATTGTAAGTGTAGTGCTTTCCCAAGTTCTGTGTCAATCTAGCACATTTTCAAGCCTGAGGGGGTTGTATTTCAAACCCCCAAATTTATAGCCAAATTGGACAGGAGAGTAGATAGCATGAGGACCCAAGACTTCCAGCTGGCATCGGAAGTGAGGGCAGTCATGTGAGACTGAGTTCCTTAACCTGTGGTGTCAGCACAAACTCAGGGTAGTGTCAGAATTGAACTGAATTGTAGGACACCCAGTTGACGTCAGAGACCACTAAACAGACCCTCCAAGGAAGGTGATCAAGAACTTCTTTTGTAACCCTGCCCTGAACACCCACCTCTGAGGTTGGAGAGACCGAGAGAGGAGGCTGGAAATTATAAAGGCTCTTGGTATTTGGAGACAGGGATTTTTTTGGGGACAGGGAAAGGGATATCAGAGAGATTAATATGTGTTTCCTAGAACTAAATTGGCCGACACCTGAGAAATCTAAAGAGGGAGAGACTCAGGCTGGCAACCTGCTCTGACAACACGGCCAAGAGTGGTCTCTGCACTGGGACAGATGCAATCACAGAATGTGCGGGGCAAAGGGCATGCTTAGATTCTGCCCAAGAGGGCCCTGGAGACGGTGTGGAGACACCAGCAGTGTCTGGGGAATGAGGGTGCAACCATAACTAACCAGCCAGAAGAGATTTATTCACTCACATCAAGGGACCTGCAGAGGAGAGATTCCCAGCAACACCACCGGAAAGTCTCCAAAAACCCACGGAAGCACCCACAACTGCCTGGAGAATCCCAGCAGAGCTGACCATGGCAGTTACAGTCAATTATGACTTTTCCTGCTCCTTATCTCCTTGCCCTTCCTTTGCTGGAGGAGCTGGACACAGCCTAGAAAATTGAGGGTGGGGGGCGAGGGAGAAGTCAAAGTGCTAGATAGTGAAGGTAAGGAAGCCAACCATGGCCTTTTGCCACTGTCGGCCCAAAGCAGCCTGAATCGGGAAGAAAGCTGCTTTAACTAAGTGCGTTGGGAGGTTTGATTGCTGGTCTGGGCTGGATTAAGATTTTTTTGGAAAAACTAGAGGCAACCAAACGAATGTATTTTTACCTAAAAGATGCCAGAGAAGTCATGAGATAGGGCCTCTTTTTCATCAAGGGTGGGAGGGTATGTATAAGTCCTATAGAACTGCTGCTAAAAATAGCTAGAATACTTTGAAGAAATCTAATTATTCAATAAGATAAATATCTTCCTCAAACTTACCAGCATTGCTAATATTTATTGAGTTTTATTATGTGCTGCACAAATCTAATTTACATGAGAACCCTAGGTACTACTATTATTGTCGCCTCTGTATTTGATAAGGAAACTGAAACTTAAAGAAATGCAATAACTTACTAACACTGCACATGACTGAGAGACAGAGCTAGTATCTGCACCCAGATCGCATTGACAGCAGAGACGGTGCCTTTAATGAAGGCATCATGTTGATTTGCCCACTACACATAGGTTTTGAAAATCATACTGATAATTTGTGTAGTGCTGATTAAACCCATATGATTCCTTTTGAAGTTGCTACTATATGCTCAAATTCATTAGCATCTCTGGTAAATCTGAATAATAAGTGGGTACATGCAGGACACAGACATTCAGAGGACAAATGCCCCCACGTTTTCCTAGCTCTATGTCACCACTGTCCCCATTCGTACAGTCTTTAGATGATCAATTTATGCATCTCATCTTTTTTATCAGGGTGGTACCATTTACATTGTCTTACAACTTGATCATGACAAATTTAAATAGTTGTCTCTAAATGGTTACCTAATTTACCACTTGACCGGAGAGGAAATATTTATTGAAAGAATACATAATGTACAATTTCCCTCTAATAATGTTAGTCATGTCAGAGTCCAGTTTTACAGTAATTTTTAATTATATATCTTTGGGGTTCGAGTACATTTTGTTATTCATTTATTCTTGAGAAATGAAAGGAAGTCTGGCATTTCTTGCATATATACATAACATGGTTTTTCCTACTGTTGTTTATTTGAACAGATGTAGATAATATCCATTATTGCTGTGGTCATTATTATCCTCCTTACATCAAATCGCCATGGCTACTGTGAGTGGGGAAAGGGCACACAACATGTCCAACATTCTGCGGAATTGGTCACATTTTGAAGCCAAAAGTTCCCCTCAGGACTTCAAGGGCATCCCCGTGTACGTCTATACACAGTTCCTTCACCATCCCTAAGCTCCCACCCTGCACTTTACGTGCAGTCTGCGGCACACTTGGGAATCCTTCAAAATGAATGACTCCATACCACACAACACATAAAGGGATTATTATTGTTGTCTTCAATTATCTCAAATCCCAAGGATCGCAATAAATGAAGTCTTAGGAATAATGAAATAATAAATTTTCATTTAGAAGGAGTTGCAATCTGAATATTCTTAATACATGCCATCAGTCTCGCTCCTAAACTTCCTAGGACACGGGCGATATTGCCCTTGAATGTCCTCGGGGCTGTCAGTAAGATTAAATCTTCAGTCTTTACTGATGTAAATTCTTAACTCAAGGGAATATAAGACATTCTTTGTGCAACAAAAGGTGACAGACAAAAATGGTTTAAGAAATCACTCTTTAGAACTATATGAGCAATAGATCTCCTAAGGGTTCTTCTACCAGATTGAAAGTTCCTTATTACCATGTACCTAACAAGTACAATGTCACAAAATATGCTTGTTTCATCAATATTAGATTTAAAAAAAAAAAAAAAGGAGAAGCAGAGACAGACTGAGACAGAGTTGAAAGAGATGATCAGGGAAGAGATTTATCTACATATCAACTCAGTGCCTAGAAGTTGCCCATCACCCTTAAAGTTCTGACCTGCGTAAGAAGCTCTGCTACTCTGAAGTCCAACCCAGCAAATAAAGACCACAGTCAGGACGCCCCCCTACCAAACAAATAGCTTTGCTCACCTGCTGAGCTTCTGGCCTTCCAGGGGCCCGGCCACTCTTCCCTCCCACCCCACACTTCCCTTCCCTTCATTCTGCAATAGAACTGTGAATTATTGATTGTTTCTCCTTATCTGTCCCTCCACCTCCTGGGCTGATCAAATATTGGCTGCACTTAAATTTTCTGTAAAATTTGTCAAATAAAATAAAAGTTTTATTACTGAGCACCAACCATTAATTTGCTCTGGGAAAGCTCTTATTTGCAAGGTGGTGAAATCTAAAGTTAATTCCTCAAGCCCTTCTCTCCAGTTCAAAAGCCATTATTAACCCAGCCCTTTATTTTAAGGGCACAAATAATTATGTTTGGTATATTTGATACCACTTTTTTAAAATAGTTTGACTATATACAAGGTAAATTTTTTTCAGTTTTATGTTTTTCCATCGTCTTAATAATATTTTATTACATATTATATAAGTTTGAACACAGTGTTTTGATGAATCCTTTAAGATGTCAAAAATATGAGGTGTTTCTATTTTTTTCCAACTCCAAATGCCCCACAACAATTTGTCAAACTATAATCAAATATTTTTGTTTAATTTTTCAAATTAGTCTCTGAATATATCTTGTGGATAAAAATAGTTTTTACAGACACTTGTAATTTAGATGAATGATTTTGCAATATAATGAAAACTTATTATCCTACGTATAAATATACACAAACTTGTCTACTGGTGCTCTCACATAACAGCCCACACGCAAGGAAATAAACACAAGGATAGGGACTAACCCAGGCATTTCTGAACCACCATTAAATCTAGGATAGAGTGATCCACTGTTTAATATATATTTCCTAATGCCAGCCATGTAAATATCAAAAATGTACTAAGAGCTGTACAGTATATAATGATAAAAATGATTACAGCATTAAATGCCATTCCCATGAAGTACTAACTTGTTACAATAATATATTTCTGAAAGCTTTCTTTTACCCAAAAGAAATATTCTGTATAGCATGTGTTTGTATTTCCCATGTTCTGGACCTTCACATTTATTTGCAGTCAATGACAGCTAGTGTGACAATGTCTTGGCCAATAGCATTACTCTACAATGCTAAAAATACACTCAGCCAATAAATCTAGTACCTTACTAGGAGTTGAACATGTTTCTGAAACATATACTATTTATTTAGTTGTAGCCTCACTTCTGCCCTTTATTTTGTGCACTGAAAACAGATTTGATCCATAATAACCAAAAAAAGATTTGTATATGATAGTACTGTAGTCCTCAGTCCTGGGTTGAAGACCAATAGCAGTCCGTGCCCTGTTAGGAACCAGGCCACAGAGCTCTGCCTCCCTGTGCCCATACTTGCTTTATAGCTAATCTACTAAACGGCCAATTTTTGTAAATATTCCACGTATCTCAAGAATACTATGTATTCTTGCATTACTACAATGTTCACCATTTTTGAGGTAGAGCAAGTAACTAACCATGTTGTTCACATGTATTTATTTCTCTATGTGCTTATTTTTCCATTTCTCCATTTACTTATGTCAATCATCGCTTTCTGCATTTTGACACTATGTTATTAAGTATGTCAAAAAATATTCCTGGCAAGTGGAACATTTTTGTGATATAGTATATGATCATCTCAATGGATATAGAATAATAAGGTCATAAAATCCAGTACCCACTCATGAATATTAGAACCAAATTCTTATCTATGAATAAAACTCCTTTTCTCCAACAAAGAAGATATCCAAAAGAAACATAAAATAAAATCTTAAAGCACTCATTTAAAATCAGAAGGAAGACAAAATGCTTTTCTTTACCAATAAAGTTCAACATTATACTGGAGGTTCACGTCCAATTCAACAACACAGCAATAAGATATAAAATATATAGGATTGGAAATGAAGAAATAAAACTGTAATTTCTACATGATAGGATTGTCCACAAAGAAACTTGGAAGAATATACATATAAATTATTCAAATTATGAAGATATTTTACCCAGTTTGCCAGATGTAAAAACATATATAAAATTTAATTGTTGGGAAGCTGAGGCAGGAGGATTGTTTGAGCCCAGGAGATGGAGGCTGCAGTGAGCTATGATTGTGCCACTGCACTCCAGCCTGGGCAACAGAGTGAGACTGTGTCTCACACACACACATACGCACATATACATGCAGTTAAATACCTAATTATGTTATTACATTTTGTACTTATTTACGTTTTTTAGGTTATTGGCATCTGTCATTTCTGTTGGTAGGAATATTATATAACAGTGTGCTACTCCACATCTCTTCCCAACTCCACATTCAGTGATGTCCCATTAATAACTTGATATTGGCCATGGCAGGAGAATTTATAGCACGAAAATCAGCATACTCTACAAATTGTTCCCCTTCTCCTATTCCCTAGAGAGCCGATTGTTAAACATTTACTGGTATGGTACTGAATCAAGGAATAAATCTACCATAAGATGTAAAAAGCCTTTATGAAGAAAATTATAAAAAATTAATTTATTGACCACCTACTATGTATCAGGCACTATTCCAGGAAGTAACCAGATAGACAAAACTCTTTGTTATCATTTATATTCTATCAAATAGAAACAATATATAATATGGGGTTAAGTACTATGGTATTAAAAGTATTTCAGAAGAAGATAGGATCTTTTTTTTTTAGTAGGCTGGATGGGAAAAACTTCATTGAGAAGTAAAAACTTGATTAAACACTTGAATAAAAACAGGGACAAAACTAAATAAATGAAAAACATTCACAGATTACAACCTCAACATTTGAAAGACATAACTTTACCACAAATTTATCTATACATGGATTGTCAGTCAAAATTCCCAAAGTTTTTGGTATAACTTGATCATCTAATTCTAAAATTTACATGAAAGAAAAAGGTCCAACAATAGTGAATGTTTCTGCAGAAGAGCAAAGTTGGGAACTCTTGCCCTGTTAATATCAATTTACTGTGAGTTTATAGTGATGAAGATAATATGGCATTAGCATGGGGCTAGAATACAGAGCCCAGAAACAGACCCTCACAGATTTGGAAAATTGATAAGCCAGAGATAGCATAAGAGATCAGTGAGGGAGAGGGGGAAAGTATTATAACTAGTGCCTATAGAAAGTTTGAATACATAGGAGAATATCCTCATGATCACAGTTTACAGAAGGATATCTTAAATAAGAAACAAATAAATCCACAGAGGAGAGAAACTTAGGACTTCAACTACCTTAAAATGACAAACTTTTGTTCATCAAAATAAACACCAACACAGTGAAAAACAAGCCACAGTAAAATTACATGCTATCTGGCAGTTGCTTGGAGTGTAGCAGGTGTGACTGGTGAGCTAAGAGTGACTGTGAATTGATGCAATTGGCACTGCTCTAGCTGAGCAATGGGTACCTGGGGTTCACTACACTATTCTTTCTACCACATGGCCACACATTTGAAGAAAATATTCACAACACGTATTTTGAAAAAAATTAATATCCAAAACATTAAAAGAACTCCTAAAATTTTAATAAGAAAAACAAAGATCCAATAGAAAATAAAATGGCCAACAGACATGAACATGCTTTCTATAGAAGAGGAAAATGAAGGGTCAATAAGCAAGAAAAGATCTCCTACCTCCTTTGTAATCATGGAAATTAAAATTAAAACCATAAAGAGATATCTATATTACATAGATTGGTTAAAATTTAAAAGTTTCTAAAGTATATGAATACTTTCTTATTTAACAACTGATCTGCAGCTGATAAGAATATCAATTGGTACAACCAATCTGCGGAATAATTTGGCATTATCTAACAAGATTGAAGATGTACATAACATATAACTTTACAGTGTGACTCCTAGTTATATTGTTTGTTATCCACACATATGTACACAAACAGACATATTACAAGAATGTTCTTAGCAACAATGTTTGAAATGGTAAAAAATTACAAACAGCCAGAATTTACACTAAGAACAGAGAAAACAATTTTTTTCCTGGTATTTTCTTTCAATATAATACAGCAAGAAAAATAAATAAGCCTTAACCATAAGCAGGAACATTGATTTTAATATATCTCAGAAAAATACAATTGAATGAAAAAAGCAAGTCTTGGAAGAATACATTATGAGATATGATTCTATTTATGTGAAGTTCCAAACATGCAAAAATAACACATTAATTAACACGTATTTATGTGTGATAAAAATGCAAAGAAATCAAAAGATTATAAACACAAAATTCATTACAGGATTTCCACTGGAGGGAGGCAAAGAAGGAGATCAGAGAGATGCTCACAGAAGGCTTCAGGATATTGGTAAGGTTCTACTACTTGAGCTGGGCAGGTACAGGATAGTTCCTTTCATCATTATTCTTTAAACTTAAAAGTATTTTATATACTTCTGTCTATATTTGATATATTTCACAATACATATTTTGTTTTTAAAAAGGATGATGTATATAACAACTTAGGTGGAAGAGATTTTTTTTTTTTTACTGCAATGTGAAAGGACAATCTGTAAGATCTGTTATGATCCCTATGATGTAGAAACTTTCTAGTATATTATTAGTGCCACAAAATCTGTTTAGAACAGCTCAGGGCTAAATCTAAGAGAGCAAAGAGCTAGAAAACAGTGGGAAAGAATGGGACATGTCCTTCTACCCTGGCATAAAACATCTGCCATTTGTTTCATTTGGTAAAAGATGTTCAGAAAACTCAGGGGCCCTCAACAGTCCCCCAGTTGCCTTCAGTTCTCTTCAAGTGTGATTCCAGTCCTTTTCACTTGGATTCAAATGACAATGAGACACAGGAATGCATGGTCCCACGCTCTCCCTGGTGTAACCCAGCAACAATTTATCCTCAAGCATACCCTGTTTAGCTAGTTGTAAGGCCCCAACACTTCAGTACTATCAGCAGCATCTAAAATCCAAGCCAAACTGAGTACAATAATAAAGCTTATAGACCTTAAGAAAAGAGTACACTCAATTTAGCACACTTGATTAAAGTACACAGCAATGAATGGGAAGAACCAATATTCAATGTCAGCCCTGGATTAATGCCCCCCTGCTTCAAGTTCCTTTAGTCATTCTATGTATATATCTAGTTAACACATCATGTCTCAATTATTTGCTTATTATTGTTTCTCTCACTAGATCATAAGTTTTCTGAGCGAAGAAAATATATTTTATTTTTCTTCAAATGCCCAGCAGTGGACATACAGTAAACACTCAATAAATATTAAAGAAATAAACGAATGAAGACATAATCACAGAATATGTAAGCATTCATCTGCTACTCAACTCCTTTGTTTGGGGGGACTTTTTGGTTTTGTCTTGTTTTTAAGAGACATGGTCTTGCTCTGTCACCCGGTCTGGAGTGCAGTGGCATGATCACAGCCCACTTCAGCCTCTAACTCCTGGGCTCAAGGGACCCTTCTGCCTCAGCCTCCTGAGTAGCTAAGACTACAGGCGTGTGCCACCACACTCGGCTATTTTTTTTTTTTTTTTATAGAGACAAGGTCTCACCATGTTGCCTAGGCTGATCTTGAACTCCTGGCCTGAAGTGATCCTCCTGCCTTGGCTTCCTAAAGTGTTAGGTTTGCAGGCCTTAGTCATCACACCTGGCCATAAGGCCTTTGTTTTACGGGTGAGAAAAATGAGACCATCCAGACTTCTCACAATGCCTAGAGTTGTTTTGTTTGCATCCTTACTGTACTGGTCAGAGAATTCAGCAAAACAGAACCAGTAGGAGATAAACATGCACACACACACACACACACACACACACACGTAGAAAGATTTGTTATGGAGGAATTAGCTCATGTGATCATGAAGGCTGAGAAGTCCCACAATCTGCCCTCTGCAAGCTGGCGATGCAGGGAAGCCAGCGGTGTAATTCACTCCAAGTCCGAAGGCCTGAGAACCAGGGAGTTGATGGTGCAAATCCCCATTCAAGGACCAGAGAAGAGGAGGTGAGATGTACCAGCCCAAGGCAGGAAGCAACAGGGGCAAACTCCTCCTTTCTCTCCATTTTATTCTAGTCAGGCCCTCAACAGATTGGATGGTGCCTGCTCACACTGGGGAAGGCAGTCTACTTTACTGAGCACACTGATTCACATGCTAACCCCATCTAGAAACACCCGCACAGACACACCCAGAAACAATGCTGAATCCTGGAGCCTTTTGAGCTGACATATAAAATTAACTATCACATTTCCTTATTAAAAGTATACTTATCACACTTCCTTATTAATAGAATACTTATTAAAAGGCATGCCATATAATATTACCTTCCTACAGAGCACAGGTTTTTCAAAATGTAAAATAATCATTGAATTCTCATTTTTTATGAATTTTAATTTCATTAGTTAAATGAAATTTGATTTACGGAGTTTGATTTATTGAGTGGATTTTAATTTCATTAGTTAAATTAAATTTGATTTATTGAGTTTGATTTATTGAGTGGATGGCTTGTGAGTCCACTCTTCTAACAATACTGACTCCAAGACCATAGTCTAAAAATAACTAACAAAAATTACAAATTCTGCATTTACAGAAATCTAACATGACTTTAGGAGTAATCACCATGGACTTGATTGCATTAAACATCACACATATATTTTAATCTATCTGAAACAAATTTAACAACTATTATTTATACTGTTTATATCAATTATTTGTATCTAATACCAAAGCTATACCATGCAAGGCTAAATGTTATTGATTTCCCTGTGAGGCCAGAGCTCTGTTTTCAACTCTCCATTTTCAAAGTTTGATCTCTGTGAATTTCCTTTATTTTCTCAGCTACTAATGTAACACGATGTTTGTTGTAGCTAATCTAACAGTTTTAATGTTTGTAGCAGGAGGGCTTTTTCAGATTAAAGTCCATCATAGTGTAATTAGAGGAAGTTTAACCTGTTTCCTAAGAAATAAATTGTTTTCCACCTCCACATTTTTCTCAGCCTTCTTTTGTTGAGGGATGTGTATATGATACTCTAAGAAATTAACAGCATCAGAGAATGAACAGATACTGTAAGAATGACATATATGAACTTTGCTGTTGACCAGATAGAGGCAAGAATCACAAGAAACAACGTCAGTTCATCTCTACCTCCACTGAACTGAAGAAAACATCAAACTCTGTTAATGGTCTTTGACTCTGCCCTGAAAAAATCACCAGCATCTTCACACCGAAAGCAAGATCAGTAATGTCCAGTTGGCAGAGCCCTGTCTAGTCCATTACCCATCACCGATCAAGGAGCATTACATTAAAAGCATTTTTATTAGATTCTACTCAGTCATCCTTGAAGGATAAAGAAGAAACTTAGAAGTTGATGCCAAAATATGCTTCTACACTTAGAAAATTTTTTCTACTGAAGGGATTAAGATTAATTATCCAAAAATCTGGGATCATCACTGAGGAAATGTTTAGATCCAAATCACACCATCCGTGTGACATTTGGCGCATCACTCCATAATCCTGGGCCTCAGTTATTTCATCTGTAGGCTGAGGGAATTGGCTTTACAGCTATGAAGTATTATGCCTCTATCAAGGACATATTATGGAGATATTCAGAGGATCAGTTTCAAAACTAGCACATTATTATGGAATAATGCTAACCTTGAACCATTGAGTGATTCACTCATTCATTTATGTATCTACCTCATACTTTTGCTCCAGATACGGGAATAATGCAAGCGTTATAATATCTTTAGAAAAAACCACCTATACCCAGTCAAACTACTTATTGACGGTAAATAACAAGTATATACTTCACATATAGAAAACCTAAGAGTGTGTAACATCTAATTCTAGACCCAACAGAAGAGCTCTGGAGGCCTGGACTCACACTCACCTCTACTTTCTCTATTTAAATGGTTTCATCAATGCCACTTGCAAGGCATACTGACAGTCAAGAAATAGGCCTGTAGTCCTAGAACATAACCCTGTACCATTCATTTAGTCACTGTTAAGAAATATGATTCCAACGTGACAAGTTGACATCATAGGCCTTCCCATGTGACGCAGGGAGAAGGAAACATCTCTCATGTGGTATTCATGACAAAAATGCAGCATCTGAATCCATCATGAGGAAACACCAGGTAACCCCAAATTGAAGGACATTCTACAATATTGCTGACCTAGTCTCTTTTAAAATGTCCAGATTAGGCCTGAGGGAGGGGCAAGATGTCAGACTAGAAGCAGCCTACACAACACTGCTCTCACGGAGAGGATGGAAAGGGACAAAGAGATATCCACCATTGGATCAATCATCTGACCAAGAGCACTGAGAATCCACAGACAGGAAGCGGGAGTGAAGTGCAGAAGACAGACATAGGAGGAGCGGCTCAGCAGCACTGGATGTAATTAGGGAAGGCACCCACACATGAGGAAGGGACAGAGGAGAGGATCCCAGGCTCCACACTTCCCCTGAGGATGCAGTAACTGGAGCAGTGGGAATGTCCCTCCACCACAGCAGGCCTGGAGACCGAAACAGAGACCTGACTGTAGGCTGTGCAGCTGTGTTGCTCTGGAGAGAAGAAATGGCTGACTTGTGAGCTCTAGGCACTGTAGCTTGTGCCATTGTAACATCCCAAACCCGAACACTATTTTTGCCCAGGGGTCAGATCTGTGACTGCTGCCTCCCCCTTGCCCATGGCAGGTGGGGAGGGAGTGGATAATCCCAGCACTCAAGTGCGCTTCACCTCTGCCAGGGGCCCTGGGCAAACCAGAAAACCACAGGTCCAGTGCCAGCTGCTGTGGCCTGGGTGATCCTGCTCAACCTCACTTCCCACAGGACCAGGGCAAAGCACACTCCCATAGCCCTTGGCGCCCACTGCCCCCGGCCGGAGCAGCTGTGCCACTGCCAATGCCTGAAAAGTCCTGAGCAAGACAAAAGCCATTGCAGCCATGGCCTTTGGATCTGGGCAGACTGAATGCCACAGACCTGTGCCGTGCTGCACAGGTGCCCTGGGTGCCATGCCCTGTGTGTACCCTGCCCCGTTCATGAGCCCCACCGTGTGGCCACCTCAGTAAACCCACATGAGTGCCATATCCCATGGACCTGCTCCATTCTGTGTAGGTGCCCCTCCACACGGGTCCCCTCTGTCCAGGGGACCCACTCTGCCTCACGCAGGAGCTGTGACCTGCTAGCCTGCTCCACACCTGGGGCCCACTCAATCTCATGCCCTGTAGGCCTGCAGGGCCACTACACCTTATGTACCTGCTGTGTCCTGAGCCGCACCCTGTGTGGACCTCGCTCCTCCCACAGACCTGGTACCTTGCCTGCCCAGGCACACATGCATGTATGTCATTCCCAGAGCACCTCCTCCATCCCCATACATGCCCCATCCTGCCAGTCAACCACACCTCATGTGCGCACCTGGCACCAGGGGCTGGCCCTGCCACAGTAGCCCAGTGATGACCACAGGAGAACAGAGGAGACTCACCAGTGCAGTGGTATTAAAGGCTCACATCTTCCCCTCTCCTGCCTGGTCAAGCTTCCAGAGCAGGACCCAAGCATGCCATCCAGGGACTCATCCATATCTTCACCGAGCAAGAGGTCCTACCAGAGGACCCACCAATTTAAAAATACCCAAAAGTTAAAAGTCACTACTCTTATAAAACAGTAATACAAGGGAGAAAACAAAGCAACTAGTTATCATTCAATGTGACAAACCGAACAGTATATCACATATCCAATACTAACATTGAACATTAATTGTCTTAATGCTACATTTAGACTGGCTGAATGGATGAAAAAATACACCCCAGGTATCCACTGTCCTCAGGAATCCCATCTAACTTGCAAGGATACTCGTAGACTCAAGGTAAAGGGATGGAAAAGAATATTCCACATGAATGGAAACCAAAAGTGCACATGAATATTATCATATCAGAAAAAATAGACATGTTAAATAGTCAAATCAACAATGGTTAAAAAAAAGATGGTCATTGTATAATGATAAAGGGAGCAATTCAGCAAAAAGATATAACAATCCTAAATACATACGTACCTAACACAGGAGCTCTCAGATTTGTAAATCAAATACTACTAGACCTAAGCAAAGAAATAAACAGCAACATCATAATTGCTGGTGACTTCAACAATCCACTGACAGAATTGGACATATCATCGAGATAAAAGATCAAAAAAGAAACAACGACTTAAACAGGACTTTAGAACAAATGGACCTAACAGATATCTACAGAACATTCTACCCAAAAACTGCAACATATACATTCTTTTTATCAGCACACGAGACATTTTCACAGATATTTTAGCCCACAAAACAAATCTCAGTAAATCAAAATAATCCCATGTGTCTTCTCAGATCACAGTGGAATAAAACTAGAAATCAACTACAAGAGGAAGTGAAAAATCTCTACAAAGAGAACAACAAAACACCAATGGAAAAAATCAGAGATGACACAAACAAAAGGAAAAACATTACATGATCATGGATGGGAAGAAGCAACATTGTTAAAATATGCATACTGCCCAAAGTGACTTACAGATTCAACACAATTCCCATCAAAATTCCAATGTTAATTCTCATGGATCTAGAAAAAATCATCTTAAACTTTATGTGGAACCAAAAAAGACTCCAAATGGCCAAAACAATCCTACGCAAAGAGTACAAATCTGGAGGCATCAGATTACCTGACTTTAAATTACATTAATACTACAAGGCTATAGTAACCAAAACAGCATGGTACTGGTATAAAGGCTGCCACATAGACCAATGGAACAGAATACAAAACTCATAAATAAAACCATATGGCTAAGATCAAATGATTGTTGACAAAGAAGACAAAAACATACACTGGGGAAAGGATACCCTACTCAATAAATGGTGCTGGAAAAACTGGATAACCACATGCAGAAGAATGAAACTGGATCTCTATTTCTCACCATATACAAAAATTAACTCCATATGGATTAAAGACTTAAATGTGAGACCTGAAACCATAAAAATTCTAGAAGTAAATGTAGGAAAAACTCTTCTAGACATTGGCCCAGGCAAAGAACTTACAACTGAGACTCCAAAAGCAAATATAGCAAACACAAAAATGAATAAATGGGACTAATTAAACTAAAAAGTTTCTGCATAGCAAAGGAAATAATCAAGAGTAAACAACCTACAGAATGGGAGAAAATATTTGCAAACTATACATCCAACAAAGGGCTAATATCCAGAATCTACAAAAAAACTCAAATAAATCAGCAAGGAAAAAAAAAACAACAACAAATAACCCCATCAAAAAGTGGGCAAAAGACGAACATACCCTTCTCAAAAGAAGATAGACAATACCCCCATAATATGCTGAAATAAAAAAAATAAAGAAAGAAAGAAGATAGACAAATGGCTAATGAACATATGAAAAAATGCTCAACATTACTAATTATCAGGGAAATACAAATTAAAACCACAATGAGTACCACCTTACCCCTGTCAGAATCACCATTATTAAAAAGTCAAACAATAATAGATGTTGATAGGGTTGCAGTGAAAAGGGAATGCTTATACACTGTTGGTGGGAGTGTAATCTTGCATAACTGCTATGGAAAGCAGTATGGAGATTCCTCAAAGAACTTAAAGTAGACCTACCATTTGATCCAGCAACCACACTACTGCATATCTATCCAAAGGAAAAGAAGTTGTGTTATAAAAAAGACACCTGTACCAGAATGTTTATCCCAACACAATTCACAATTGCAAAGATATGGAATCAACCTAAGTGCCCATCAACTGATGAGTGAATAAGAAAATGTGGTATACATATACCATGGCGTATAAAAAGGAGTGAAGGCCAGGCGCGGTGGCTCACGCCTGTAATCCTAACACTCTGGGAGGCCAAGGTGGGAGGATCGCTCGAGGTCAGGAGTTCGAGACCAGCCTGAGCAAGAGTGAGACCCTGTCTCTACTAAAAATAGAAAGAAATTAGCCAAACAACTTAAAAAAAAAATAGAAAAAATTAGCCGGGCATGGTGATGCATGCCTGTAGTCCCAGCTACTCGGGAGGCTGAAGCAGGAGGATCACTTGAGCACAGGAGTTTGAGGTTTCTGTGAGCTAGGCTGATGCCACGGCACTCTAGCCCAGGCAACAGAGTGAGATTCTGTCAAAAAAAAAAAAAAGGAATGAAATAATGTGTTTTGCAGAAACTTGGATAGAACTGGAGACCATTATCTTAAATGAAACAACTCAAACAGAAAGTCATATACCACATGTTCTTACTTATGAGTGGAAGCTAAATGAGAGATCTATATGGTCATCAAGATCAGTAATGGACTTTGGAAACTAAGAAGGAGGAGGTTGGGAGGGGTAAGGGATGAAAATCTACCTATAGAGTACAATGCACACTATTCTGGTGACAGGTACACTGAAAGCCCTGACTTCAGCATGATACAATTTATCCATGTAACAAAAAACACATGTGCCCTTGAAATTTTTTGAAATTAAAAAAAAAGTGTCCAGGTTATAAAAGGTTAAGAAATGGTTGAGGTTAAAAGAAACTACAGAGATGAGACAAATGCAATGTGTAATCATGCATTGCATCTTGGACTGGCAAAACAGTTGCTAGGACAATGATTAATGGAACAGTTGTCAAAATTTGTATGTGATCTATAGATTAACCATTAATACTGTATCAATGTTAACTGTCTTGATCTTTATAAATGTCTTGTGTTTATGAATGAGAATGTTTTTGGTTTTAGAAACCTAAAGTATTTAGGGATATATACATAATAATATGTATATACAAATGGAACATAATAGTGTAAATATGGTAAAAATGTTAATAATTGCTAAACTTTCCCATAAGTTTTAAATTATTTCAAATAAGGAGTTAAAATAATTAAATGTATATTTGTCAGAGAAGGATCTGAGAACGTAAAAGAGTTCCAGGCAGACATGGTACCTACCTACATAAGTATAGTAGAGATAGAGAGAAATAAGTAAAATGTACAATAAATAATTATAAATTTTCATAAATGCTATATAAAAACACAGTATTTAATTAAGAAATAAAGGAAGTGAGTGGAAAGGTTTCAGTGGGAGCCCCTGATATAAAGGTCAGGGAGCATCTCCTGGAGGAGGTGACAGGGGAAGGTATCAGGGCATCTGGGACAGCACATGCTAAGGTCATGAAGTGCGCCCTCAGGTTTTTAATCACAGTCTAAATTTACAAGGAAATATAGAAAAAAAAATATGGCAGCAGGGCACCAGAGCAGCAGGAGTATAATATCAGAACAGCCTATGGAATTATTCTGGACATATGGACATGGTTCAAACAAGATAATACCACTCTACACGGGTAAAGAGCAACCATAGCACAGAGCAAGCCAAGATTTCAAAATGCACTTTCTCATTTGAGTGAGGGAGTGAGAATAATCACAAGCGAAGAGGTAATAATCCATATAATAACAGGGTCACTTGTTACAGCCACAAACTAGCCAATATGCTTTGCCATGCAGAGGGTGGAAAAGATTGTTGGTCCATGTTAATTTGTATTCACGACTAAAGTCATCTTTGAAGGTGAAGGACAGTGACCTGGGCCACCTGCAATTTCCTCCAAGGGGATATACAAATGCCTCTATGAGGGGATGAATAATCCTTTGATTATACCAGAATTTCATAAACTCTTTGTCAAGAATTATAGCTATGTAATACATCTAAATCTGGAGTTCTGTCACATATGTAATTGACAGAAGACTTGAACTGCCATCTGTTATCATATTTAAACTTCAGAAATTTTTTCTAGAAATGTTCCTTTTCTCAAGGAAAGAAGATTCCTTAATACAAGTTTAGTAGAATAAAAAATGAGATGTTCCAACAGGCTGCCAGCAACATTTTTTTTTCCTAAAATACATTTGAATTCGCAAATTGTTCCAGCATTTCATTACTACATGTTCCTAAACTCATGAAACGTCCTTTCAATGCCAATCAATATAGCAATGAAAAAAGAGAAATATCTTTCTATTAATACATTCTTGTTTTCTACCTTTGATGGGGTGAATTCAATTTTAACATTTACGTCCATATCTCTTATTTACCCATATAGTTTATTTTCCTAAAATTCCACGTGAATAAAGTTTAAACTCTGACTATTTCCACATTAGCAGAAGGAGAAGCCTGACTACTATAAACATTTCTTAAAAGTGAAGCGAATCTTGTTTATCTAATTCCTTCTTAAATAAATATCATTATGAATCCAATCAGTTGCATACTCCTTGCTTAAGATGGTTGGTTAGGCACTTCTAGACTGTACCTGTTCAACTTGTCATCTTATTGTTTTATTATTATTATGTAAAATTGTAAACATTTGGCAGGCATTGCTTCCTTGACTACTCACAATAACCATTGGAGCATTATAATCTCTTTCTATACAAGAGGAAAATAAAGCCTAGCAAAGTCAAATTATTTGCCTAAGATCACTCAGTTACTATATAATGAGTCCTATTATGTATGTGGTGGAGCAACTTAGTCACTTTTTGGTTGTAATTGGAAATCTAGCTTCTAATCCAAGAAATCCAGCCTGACTATTTTTATGAAGGGATGAAGACAAATAGTCAAATATTATACCTTTGAATATATATATTCAAAGGTATAATATTTTTATACCTATACTAATGGTTAAAAAATAATTTTTCCTTATGTTAAAAACTAATACAAATTGCTTCTCAATCACCACAATCCCTTGACTTTGTTTTCATTTGTTATTTGTTTTCAACCCTTCCCTGTTCCCTTCCTGCCTTTTTTCTTACCTCCCTTCCTTCCTTTCTTCCATTCTTCCTTCCTTTCTTTCATTTATTTAGCTATATCCTGCTTTCTTCTCCAAAAGTTTGTAACATAGTTATCTATGTCATACAACGAGACATTAAATAATCCTCTTGCTCTTGTTTCTTAATAACTTGTTCTCATCAGTACACGTGACCAACCCATGCTCTCTAGACCACTCATCACAGAAACAAACACAGGAAGGGTGAGGAATGCCCCTCCTCACATCTGTCCATACGGTAATAATATTTTTATCCTATACGTTGTCCAGGTCACCTTATTTTTGTATGACTTCATTTTCCATCAAAGGCATTTCTGTGGTTCAGCATAGACTCTAAGTAGATGTATCAAGTGACTTCTCTTCATTTTAGCTGCATTGTCTTTGCCGTAACATCCTCATGCAGGGCACCAGACCAACTACATGCATCCACTTACAGCTGCACTTAGCAATATGATGCACTGGCTCACAAGGAGCAAATGTCAACAATTCATTGTCTATTCTGATCCCACTTGGCCATGCTAGTCTTGTGAAAAGAGGTTCCCGTTGAGAACAGTTTTAGGAAGACTAAGTCACCTTACTGTTTTCATTCAAGGAAAGTCTTAGCTTTTTTCTGTTAGGAGGACGGGACTCATCAGTCTAGTATGAGTAAAAGCATTCAGCATCACGTTGAAGCCACTGAACTGTAGTCTGATGATTAATCTGCTTCCTTTATTTGTAGTTTTTGATTAGATGCCAGACTTCATTGATATAATACATTGTCCGGAAATTAAATTAAAACTAAGACTCCTTGTTTTTTTTTTTAATCCATCTCTGTACTTGAGTAGTATTTTTGTGGTTTGAGTATCATACATGTGGAGACTATACCTGTGTAAACTGTGAGACAGGAGCATACGAGAACTATTTCGAGCATCTGGGGACACTTTTATTCTTGAACCTTATTCCTTCCTAATATTTCACACTTTTCACATTTCAAAGTTGTTTTTCACATAAATGTAGAATTATTGCATAAACACCTAATGGCTTTTTAGAACTGAATATCACCTACTTTTCAACATCATGCTTCTTTTAATATGTTCACATTCCTCATGGCACCTGTAAATGCTAGACAATACTCGTACTTCATTTCACCACTGAAGCACATACATAGATGCATGTATGTGTATTAGAAACATTTAAAGGAGACTTCTTGTGATCCTAAGAATAACCATCTGAACAAGATAGTGTTGTTATCCTCATTTGATGATTAAAAAAAAAAAAAACACAAAATTCAAAGAGGTTCCCCTCGGTCACCTAAGTGGTAAAGCCAGAATTTTAAAGTAGAGCTGACTCTCTTAATTTCACTGTGTTTTAGAGTTCACCAACTGCTTTTATCCCCTTTCTGTCATCTCTGTATTGTAGTTAGGTCAAAAAAAAAATAATTATAAGTAGTATCATCACTATTTTATAGCTCTGAAACTAACCTTCAGAGAGTCTAAGTGACTTATTCAAGATTCCACAGCTCATTCAAAACTCAAGACTTCTGACTTTTTAACTCTTTTGCTGTTTCACTATATCATGCTGCCTTTAATGTTCACATAAAAAAGAGCAACCAAGTGACACTTTCACACCATGAAGGAGCAACAAATTTTAATACATAGTTTATATAGATTCATTTTCTTCATCCCCAGTCAGAAGCACATCTACTTGATTTATTATTTTTAAATAATATACTCATAGATATATATTAGACATATGTGGTAAGTTCAGGGATTTGGGAGTTGATCAATGAAAAGGCAGGACCATGAGAGACAGACTACAGAACATACTTCATTGGGGGGCACTTAGGGTTGCATGAGAAAGGCAGTTCCTCCCAGAAAGAGCACTTCCAGAGCCAGCAGCAGGTGGTCGCCAGGAGGGAGATATGCAAGGGACCTGGTGGGGTGGGGGCGCGCAGTGGTGGCAAAGGAGAAACTGGACAGGGGGCTTTCCTGTCTAGGTGACATCATTCAGCAGCAAGATGCAGTCCCTGGTTAGAGGGATAAAAAGCCAACAGGGTTTGGTGTCTTTATAGCTAGTTTGTCTTACCTGTGGTTAGCAGATGTTGGGTGCAGTTTCACAGGCTATATAAAGTAAGCAAGCTCTAAATGACTGTTTGGGCTATACTTAAAGCAACTGAGCATGTAAGAATGCGAGTTTGATGCTAGCTAACTATCCTAGCCTGCTATGAAGAAGCAAATAATATAAGGGCCATGTTAGCCTAATACACCACAGCCATCTTTAGCCCATTTCTGTAACAATACATAGATCTCTCATCTAAAGGCTACATGTCAGTTAATCAGTGACATGGAGAATAATAATAGCTAAATCCATGACTTTTTCTCCTGTTCATATTTTCAACAAACAAGCTCATAAGTTCTGCCCTAATTTCAGACTATAAGCAGAAAGAAATAAATACCTGGTTTTCATAAGCTCTGCAGTTTTTATCACCCAACTCAGCTAGCACCAGAAATCACAGCATACATCAATTGCTTAACAAACTGATGTGTAAACTGAAGAACGATCTCAGATTTCAAACATTTCTGTGTATTGTAGCCTCCATTCTGTCTTTAGCTTTTTCCCCAAATGAAGTAGAGATTGTGAGCTGAATTCTGGCTGCTAGCTATTTTTGGCAAAATGTTGACTTCTTAAAATATTCATAAAATAACCTGACTATTGAAAACTCAAGAATGCTTATAGAATCACTGAAGTTGACATAAAACCTCCCAGCCCCAGGTTTAAATCAGCATTGATAGCTTTGGTGTATGCCCAGAGTGTTAAAGGTATTTGCGTAAATATTCACATAAAACTTTAGAGTTGAAAGACATAAGTGGTAATGTTAGGCCAGTTCCCTTCTAGATCACAGTAAATGAGTCCCAAGGTCACAAAGGTATATGACAGCAACAATAGACTAGAAATTAGGAGTTTTGAGTTCAGAATGAGTTCTTGAGTTCTACTCTGCCATACGACCACTCTATAAGTCTTTCACAGTTGATCTTTGACCAAGAGAAGAATATGTAGAAGGTAGATAGTGTAAGGCATACCTTGCCACACCATGTAGTACTTTTAGAGTGTTGATTCTTGTCAGATTCGCTCCATAGGATATAAAAGACATAAAATAACTCAGTGAGTGATTCACTAATAATGGTATCTGAATGCTGCTAACATAGAACTTACTATTTTCATTGAAAGAGTTAAGCTATTTCTGTTGTCAAAGTTACCATAGACCTGATCTTTGGATTTGACCAAAAGATCTGGAAATTTTCAATCTCAGTTTGTTCTGAATTTTAAATTTATTTTAATGTGCACAGTTAATTATTGGAAATTTCTAAGAAAATGCCCTTACTGACTAAACCATTTCCTATGCTACAGAATAGTAGTGGGAGGAAGAATTTCTATTTGCTGAGTATTTTCACCAACCAGATTCTATTAGAAAGTGTCAACAATCAGGACTTTCATTCTGTCTGAAGGAGCTTTTTTCTGAAGTTGGGGATTATCAAATGTGGAATAAGGAAAAATCAAAGAAATTTGGGATATTCATTAGTCACGTTCATAGAGCCTTCATTAGAAGACTTCCAAAACTTTCTAGAGATAGAATTTCATCTTTTGATAATTAGGAATGTAAAGGAAAGACTTCCACACATGCATGTAGTATAAAAGGCATCTATACATATTTATACTGATTACTGAACCTGCCAACTTAAAGAAATGAAAATTAATTAGAAATTATATTTATGAAATAAAACATTAAATAAAATTTGAAATAATGAGCACATTAAATTTCTTTGTCCAAATGCCTTTATCCAAAGACGAAGGAAGAGGAAAATGAGGAGGAAGAAAAGAAGGAGAAATATACAGTGAAGAGAGCTCTAGACCAGGTAGCAAAACATCTCAGTCCTAGTCCTAATTCCAGTGCTTATTAAAGGTGCAGATTTGAATGAGCCAAGACCCTCTCAAAGCCTCTGTTTCTTTCTCCCTGCGCCACTCTCTCAGGGCCGGGCTGCTATAGGTGAGTGTGCCTGGGAAACTATAATGGGCCTTCCAGGCAGCAGGAACTGCCTGTGTCCAGTGTTCAGGGAAGTGTGACTGCTGTATAGGACTTGCCTAAGATGATCTTTGTCTCAGGTTTTTGCATGCTTCACGTCCTGGGGAAATTATGAGTCCGGTCATACCAGACAAGCTTACCCAAAGTGTGTTCAAAAAATGGCTGCTGTTCATAATAAAGCCCCAGCCCAAACAACAGTCTTTCATACAAAAACACAAGGAAACATGCAAAACACTCTATAGGCAATTTGAATACATGAAATCTCCTTCCCCGACCTCTGCCCAGAGCTGAGAATCACCGACTTTGAAGAAGTCTACTTATGGTTAACTACAGCTAAAAGAATATAATTAAGTATCGAGTACTCTCTGGATAAAATAATTGATAAGGTCCCAGGAGTTGTTCAAGACATTATATGGGCTGGGCACGATGGCTCACACCTGCAATCCTAGCACTCTGGGAGGCCGAGGCCGGAGGATCACTCGAGGTCAGGAGTTTGAGACCAGCCTGAGCAAGAGCGAGACCCCGTCTCTACTAAAAATAGAAAGAAATTAGCTGGACAACTAAAAATATATAGAAAAAATTAGCCAGGCATGGTGGCACATGCCTGTAGTTCCAGCTACTTGGGAGGCTGAGGCAGAAGGATTGCTTGAGCCCAGGAGTTTGAGGTTGCTGTGAGCTAGGCTGACTCCACAGCACTCTAGCCTGTGCAACAGAGAAAGACTCTGTCTCCAAAAAAAAAAAAAAAAGGCACATTATGTGGTTTGAGGAATTCATAATAGCAGAAGTCTCCATTTATGTAACAACTAATGGAATAAACAGTACAAAGGATTGGTTTCATAATCCAAGAAATGTAACATTTCTATTAAAATAACTATCTCTAAATTATGGCCATTTCTAATTAGAATTCTTTCAAATATGTTTCACCTAATATACTCTGTTCACCAAAAGCTTAACAAAATGTTGAGAGTTTATTGGTTTTTATTGCATGCTTAGAACTCTTGTAAATTCAGTAGGTATAAGATATAATTTTGACCTTTCTGTAAAGCATACATATCGTTGTCAAATAATCTGAGAGAAAATCTAAAGCTTAGACAAGAAGAAGAAAAGATAATGAGTCTTTTGGACAAGAGTCCTTTCTTTATTCAGTCAGCAAAAATTCATTTTTGCCTTTTGTGACCATTTCAGAAATCTAGTTGACTAACTAGGGCTACTGCAATTTCTTACATTTTGATGTTTCTTGTCTAATTTCAAGACAAAGGCAGAAAAAGGTTGCGTCTGGGCACAGCTGCAACACACAGCATGAAACGAACCCCAGCAGAGTGGCCTAGTCACCAAGAGCAGCCGGCACACACCAAATTGGGAGTGATTAATGCAGGATGCACCAACTAGATAGTCTAATTAAATAACAGTGGTTAATTACTAATTAGTATGTGACTTATGTAGATAGAAGCACTTAGACTTGTCAGATGTTAAAAAGAACATTGAAAATATCAAAGCTCTGTCATTTCAATGATTTATTTAAAAATGATACATCAGAGAGCTTTTTTTTTTGCTATCATTTGTCTAGCCAAAACACACATGAAGAACTTGTTTTATCTTTCTAAAACTGATGTCCTCATTCTATTTAAGTAATAACATTACCTTTAATGTCATGAAAAGCTATAAAGCCTAAAATGGTATAACATTTTGAAGTGTGTGAGGGGAAGGGAGATGGCTTAGTTTCACTAGCATATATGAAATGTATCCACTACTAATCAACTGGACTAGTGGATTGGCACTCACTTCTTACATGTTTATTAACTGTATACTTAGAAAGCTCTGGTTTCAACTAAGAACTCCTCTAGTTAGCCAATCCAGTGACAAACATTCACAATATGCAAATCTACTCTCCATGTGATTCATGATCCTTGGTCCTGGGGTAGGGGGTTATGGTGTGTGTGTGGGGGTGGGGGGCCTTAGAATCTGAGCCCTGCTTTTGGAAATTATGTAAAATTTACTTCCACAAATGTGAATGTGAGACTTGGATTTCTGAGTGGTTGCTTTTTTTTTTTTTGGCATCTATAGAAAGAAATACCATCTGTCTCCTCATTACCCCTAAAAAAAAAAGAAAGAAAGAAAAAGAAAAGCTTGATATGGCATAATGATGCCAACCTTTACTTTCAAGTATTTATCATCTAAAACAGAGAGAGAGAGAGAGAGAGAGAGAGAGAGGTCTTCATAAATAACGCTTTCTTCTTTTGTGAAAACGGTAGGTGGAAACACTACATATACACTCCTAAATGAGCGGATCAGATCAATGCCCATCTTTACTAAACATTACTTTTTATAACCTCACCAAACAAACCAACTATTAATACCTTTCCTGTCTCCTCGGTGATAGTGACACATTTGCTGCTTTAAAACAAAAACCCATAAACAAAAGATAACACTCTAAAATCATGACACATCCACCTAAAAGGAGGCTTGAGGATGGAAGACCTATTGCATAATTTATCAGTGTGTTGCCAGAATAACACCCTCACCAGAATCATTGAGGATGTTTATTTAAAATGCACTTTCCTGCGTCCCACCCCACCCCTCTGGGAATTTTTGAAAAGCACCCCCAAGTGATATTGATGCGACCCAAATTATGAAGGTAGTGTGTGGCATTTAGGATGCTCACCCAATACTTTTCATCACCCCGACACCTTCAGGCACTTTGTTCGCCATTCACCTCCACCACCTTCATCTCCACAAGCTCTCAGCAGATGAAAGAAAACTGTGATTGTCTACTTCCACTAGAGAGGAAAGGGGAGGGTTGCAATAAATCAGGGTAAGAAATTAACTGTCAAGTCGTGTTTTGTTTCCTGTCTAGTTTAAAACACTCATTGATTGAAATGTAGACTAATGTAGTGAAAGCTCTAGGGAAATTGAATAATCCAAAAACAGTGATTAAGTTAGGGGGAAGAAAAGTGAAGAGGGGAGGAGAAAAGGGGAACCATTTCTAGGGCAGGGGGACAAAGGGAGAAAGGGAGACTCCGCTATGGCCAGGACAGCGGTCCCATTTCTACTTGGGAAGTGAGGTGAGAGAATCCCCAAAGCTGGGTCTGGGGGAGAACAGGGCTAAAAGAAATTGCCCTAGCTAGCTTGTGACTAGGAGGAATGGCTTCACCCAGAAGCTGGGTATCTGGCTGCCTTTTAACAAAAAGGAAAGAAGCAGGACACTGAACAGCACCAAGGGGAGAAGCACACGGTAGTAAGAGGTAGCCGTCAGCAGAAAGCAAAGGCACCATGACATGTAAGGGAGATCTAAGAGAAAAAGAAAAAGCCACCAAGGGGCCCTAGGGGAGGCAGAACCCTATGAAGCCCACCCTGCCAAAAATAGAAGGGGGAGGGGGAGGGGCCTAGTGTCATCAATCCAGTCAGTGAGGGTGACCCACAGATTAACAGTTCATTCCTGGGTACTCTTGTTTTATCTGGTTTTTGAGAGATGGAGAGTACAACTTTGTGTTATTTCCAAGCTAGCAGTAAATCTGCCCCTACCAAAAAATAAAAAAAAAACTCTCTACATTCAGATTTTTAAAATTCCACTTTATCTAAATGAGTTTATACTTTTTATTTGTTGTTTTTATTATTGTAATTTATTTTTATATAGCAAACAAACCTGAGTTATAATGTATTATTTAATAGACTATTAGGGGTTAACTTAGGAACATGCTACTACTTATTTTATTGTTTCTATAAGAAAAATGCACTCTGAAGAAGTAATTTATAAACAAATTTTTGAATCTGTACATATGGGTAATTGAGGACTTCCTGTACAACTAAATTCTGGCAAGTTCTATCGCCTATAAAGACCGCTTTGGTACAAATGTTTATCCACACTGCCCTCTAGCGGTTTTAATTCACATTTTAACACAGACACAAAAAATCCTCTGAGCTAAGCTTTTTCATATTATGTGATAAATGTATGTATTTAAGAGTCTCAGAATCATAAAATCCAATAATTTAAATATAGAAAATACTAAGAAATATTATTTGAGTTTATTATAGAGTCAAAAATTAGTCACTGTTTGCTGGATCATGACACAAAAGAAATATGTTTTTTGAGGAATCAATAAATGGAAGCCTTTCTGCCTCTTGTTCTTTTTGATAAGGACATCAGTATGGATAAAATACTGACTGATTTAAAAGAGTCTTTTTGTCTAATTTGAATTTTCTTTTTCATTTAATTTTTTTAACTCCAGCTTCCCCTGTTCCAGGTGATGCATTGTTCCTGGACAGATCTTGTAGGTAATAAGAATAATAACAGCGAAAAAGAAAAAAATTTTCATGGAAATATCATCATCTGTGTCTGAAATCTCAAATCTCTGATTTATACATTACCGTAGTTACCATTTTTTTTCTGAACTGAGTTGCTAAGGTTTTTCAGATGTCCCTCAACAAATAAAACCTCCAAAGTGAGGCTAATAATAGGAATTATGGCAGGCTTTGAGCAGTTCTCAGGCTAGATGCAAAGTAATTTGCCTTAAGCTTAATTAAATTATATTATTTTCACATACTTATCACAGTATTTCAAAGAATATGAAAAAAAAAAACCCACAACACAACAAATAGAAGTTGTAAGGAAAGATCAGAGTAAGGAGAACAAAGAAAACAAAGAAAGAAAGAAAAGTGCTGACATAAAAGCACAACATCAAGGAGAAAAAAATAATAGTAATGTAA
Organism: Eulemur rufifrons; assembly: GCF_041146395.1. NCBI lineage: Eukaryota > Metazoa > Chordata > Mammalia > Primates > Lemuridae > Eulemur > Eulemur rufifrons. The sequence continues at coordinate 34,372,658 of NC_090998.1, read as the reverse complement.
AGATGAAAAAACAAATATCCATTTTCCTCGCTACATCTAGGTGATTAACCATAAACTATAGAAAAGTACAGAGCCTGTGAAATTGGGTAGAGTAACATCTCTTTTGATCATGTATAGATCTACTTGTACTTACCAAATATTATAAGGTCAGGAAGTTTAGTATAATACAGAATAGTGGTTTATAAAGTGTTATTCCAGAACCGGAAGCATCAGCATCACCTGGGAACTTGTTAGAAATCCTCAGCCCCATCCCAGATACTTCTACCTCCAGCTCATATCCTGCCTGGAAGCAGAAAGCTCATGCTAGTCATGATCAACTCAGTTCCTTAGTGGGTCCCAGGTCTACAGCCATCTATCCACTGGCTGCCTCGTCTTTCTCATCTCATCCTTTCATCCTGCTCATCTCACCCTCAAGACCTCCTCAGATCTGCTGAGGAAGCATGTCCATACCACTCTCAGTGGCCAGGGGAGAATGATTCTGTTACTCTCTGTACTACAAAGGGGTACTGGGACTCTGTGAGGTGGCCTTAGACCATCTAACTTGCCTTGGCCTGTGTACCTACAGCCATTTCTGCTCTACTGCTTCTGTGTTGTGGTGGACAGGGGACTTCTGAACATGGCTTGCCACCGTCCAGCCTCCACAGTCAGGAGGACACAGGTCTTCTTTTCTCTAAGGTCCACGACTGTATCTGAGGGGTCTACTGTTCTCTCTATGCCACTCCCCTGAAAGTATGTTGGGTTTAAAACCCTTTCTCAACTTCCAGTTTCCAGTCCAACATGTAAGGAGCTTAAAAGTTGTCACTCCATCCTAACAGCCAGTAAAAAGCTGAACAATCTGAAAAATCAACAACTCTTGTTACATCTGTCAGTCATGTGAGGTCACAGGGCAAACTGCTACACCAAAAATTGGAGAGACAGGTGAATACAGAGAATGACAACTTACCCAAGCAGAAATTGACAAACAGAAACATTCGCAGGAACTAGTGCTCTTGGGGCATAGAAACCTGAGCTGTAATTGATAAATTATTAGAGGCTCAGGGTGGGCAAATCTGAGAGTTAAAAACTGCACGGCTGGCTGGGCACGGTGGCTCAGATGTGTAATCCTAGCACTCTGGGAGGCCAAGACAGGGGGATCACTTTAGGTCAGGAGTTCGAGATCAGCCTGAGCAAGAGTGAGATGCTTTCTCTACAAAAAATAGAAAACTTACCTGGGCATGGTGGCGAGCACCTGTAGTTCCAGCTACCCAGGAGGCTGAGACAGGAGGATCACTTGAGCCCAGAAATTTGAGGTTGCTGTGAGCTATGATGACACCACTGTACTCTGGCTGAGGTGACAGAGCGAGACTCCATCTCAAAAAACAAAAATAAAAACAACTCTAGGAAGACCCAATCATGGAGAACTCCCATGCTTGTATGAGTTCTACCTCCAGATCCTCACAGTGATTCTCAGAGAAAAATCCCCTCATGCTTCCAGAATGGGGAAGGAAAAATAAACCAGCTGAAAAATGAAAGAGTGTTCTGTTCTTCACAAGGTCTGCCCTCAAGAGAAACTATTTTACGAGAGTCTAACCTCCTGGAGTTTTAGTAGAGCCTAAGCTACCTGGGGGTAGGGAAATACCCAAGTCCAGCCCACTCTAGCCATCATGTTCCACCTAATGGGGGAGAAAAACCTGTGGAGCACTAATGAAGTTCACAGTCCAGGGGCAGAGGCTCATCAGAAGACCGTGACCGTGACCTAATCATAAAAAAAAATGGGCCTCCTCCCTCCCCACACCTCTGCACTATATACCACTAAAGGCTTATTTATTGCAGGTGCTTCTACCCTGTACATCATGTCCTCCTTTCAAATAAAAATTACAAGGCAAAAAACACAGTTTGAAGAGCCTGAACAAGTATCAGAACCAGAATCACATATGGCAGGAAAGTTGGAAATATGAGACCAGAAATTTTAAAAAACTATAATCAATACACGAAGAGCTTTAATGGAAAAAATAAACAAATTGCAAGAATGGATAGATAACATAAGCAGAAAGATAGAAATTCTAAGAAAGAATTTTTTAAATGCTACAGATCGAAAACACTATAACAAAAATGAAGAATGCCTTTGATGGGCACATTCATAGACTGGACATGACTGAAGAAAAGATTTCTGAGCTTTGTTTTTGAGAATATGTCAATAGAAATTTCTAAAGCTACAAAGCAAAGAGAAAAATGATTGGAAAAAAAAAAAAACAGAATATCCAAAAACCATAGGACAATTTAAAAAGGTATAACCATGTGTAATGTGAATACCAGAAGGAGAAGAAACAGAGAAAAGAAGAGAAACAATATTTGAAGCAACAATGACTGAAAATTGCCCCCAAATTAATGTTGACGACAGACCACAGATTCAGGAAGCTCATAGAACACCAGGCAGGATAAATGCTAAAAAAAACTACACCTAGGTACATCATATTCAAACTGCACAAAATCAAAGATAAAGAAAAGAATCTTGAAAGAAACCAGAGGAAAAAGCCACCTTACATATGAAGGAACAAAGTTAAGAAACATATTAGACTTCTCAGAAAACCATGCAAGAGAGTAGAGTGAAGTACTATGGTCCCCCCCAACTCATCCCAGCCATCCACGGTTTTGCTTTCTGTGGTTTCAGTTACCAGAGATCAATTGTGGTCTGAAAATATTAAGTGTAAAGTTCTAGACATAAGAAATTCATAAGTTTTAAATTGCACCGTTCTGAATAGCGTGATGAAATCTCGTACCTTCCCCCCTCCTCCCTGGAAGTGAATCATCTCTCTGTCCAACATTCCCATGCTAGATATGCTGCCCGCCCATTAGTCACTTAGTAGCCTTCTTGGTTATCAGATTGACAGGTCACAGGTAGAAGGGTGAATACAGTACAATAAGATGAAATAGAGACTACATTCACATAACTTTCATTATAGTATATTGTTAGAATTGCTTTCACTCTTAATTACTGTCCTTAATCTCTTTCTCTGCTTAATTTATAAATTAAACTTTATCACAGGTATGAATGCATAGGAAAAAATATGGTATATACAGGGTTTTGTACCATCCTCAGTTTCAGGCATCCACTGGGAGTCCTAGAACGTATTCCCCATGGATCAGGGGAAACTACTGTGTTCAATGGATTGAGAGAAAAAAAAACTCATTAACCTGGAATTCTGTACGATGTGAAATTATCCTTCAAAAGTGAAGGAGAAATAAAAACTTTCTTAAATAAACAAAAATTGAGAAAATGTGTTTCTAGTAGACCTGTCTCACAAGGAATGTTAGAAAGAAGTTCTTCAGAGAGAAGAAAAATTATATAGGTCAGAAACTCTAATTTATATAAAGAAAGGGAGAGCACTGGTAAAAGAATGAATAAAGGTAAAATGAAAACTTTTGTTTTTCCTATTCTTCATTAATCTGACAATCACAGTTTGTTCAAAATACCAATAGCAACAATGTGTACTATTATGTATGCTTATGTGTATATATATGCTTATGTATGCTTTTGTATAAGTGAAATGAATGACAGCAATTATACGGGGGGAGGAGGGAGAAATTAGGAAATATTTTATTATTATAAGGTACTTGTACTGCATGTTATATAGTATAGTGTTTATTGAAAGTGGACTTTGATTACTTGTAAATGTCTATTGCAAACTCTAGGACAACCACTTTAAGCAGTAAAAAAAGAAGTATAATTGATATTCTAAGAAAGGAGAGAACAGAAATCATATAAAATGCTCAACTTAAACCACAAAAGACAAGACAAGTGTGGAAAACAAAAATAGGAACAAAGAAAAAGAGCAAGAAATAGACAACAGTAACAAATATGGTAGATATTAATCTATGTCAGTAGTCACTTCAACTATCAATGGTCTAAAAACACCAATGAAAAGATAAAGATTATCAGTGTGGATCCAAAATCAAGACTCAACCATATGTTGTCTACCAAAGAAACCCACTTTAAACATAAAGACACACATAGATTAAAAGAAAATGGATGGAAAACACTAATCAAAAGAAATGCACATTCTTAGCTGGAGCCCCAACAACATTTCCAGTCCTTGCATTTTCCTCTGCCAATGTCTGAATAATCTTGTCTCTGTAATTCCCAAGCAGTAATTTAAGTCCAATGCTTGGAGGCAGAACCTCCATCCCATCTGCAAAATGACCTAGGCATTGCACCAGCTGAGACGGATTTTTGCGGTAGATCTTACCTTCCCAGTTGATTCTACAGCCTTTTGAATAATGATCTGGACTTTTAGCCAGCAGCCAGCCCTCCACTAGTAGGAAGACAGTCTTCTTATCTCCCTCTCTGGCCACGGCAGCAGTGAGAACCGTCCGTAACACAGAATCTGTTGTAAGTAGTAGTATCAGAGTGAGTGCACGCATGGTCTTTAGGAAACAGAATTGGATTCAAATTTGGGATCCACCACTTACTAAGTATGTGACCTTGGAAAATGTTGGAAAAGGTAGTTAACGTCTCTGAGGCTTGGTTTCCGCATACATAACATAGAGAGAATGGTAAAAACAATGGCACATCAGTAAGAAAAATAGTATTACTAGTAAAGGAGGAGGAGGAGGGAGACAAAGAGGAAGAGGAGTTTGTAGAGGGCATCATAGTAAAAATCAGATGATATAATACTTGTCACGTACCTGAGTCATGCTAGGCCCATGCAAGCACTCAGTAAATATTAATGTCAGTGACGATGGTAGCAATGATGACAGTGAGAAATTACAGATTCCCTATAGGTGTTCTTATTTTCATAACTTAAGAGGAATGGGAGAAGTGGGGAATGCAAAGGAAGAAGCAGGAAGAAACCAGCAATCTTTATCAAAGAAGTTGATAAACTAGTCCCAGTTAGATGAGGAGTAGTCTGAACTTTATGGGCAGGGTATGCATTAAGCATAGGAAGTGGAGATTATCAAGCAGAAAAATCAGAAACTGAAAGGCAGAAAGAGGATCTTCTCACTCTGTTTCTTATTCAGTCCCCTGTCCCTAACAAAATAAACAAAGCTAAAACAAACCTATGCATCATTTCACCTGTTCTGGCTGCTATCACATGGAAGAGAGAATTCTCAGAAATGCTCTGCTCCGGAGTCTGAATGTTAATGGTTGAATAGGCAGGCTTTTGAGTAAAATATGTCTGGGTTCTACTCCAGTTCTACCATCTCCCATCTTACCTAATCTCTCAGGGTTCCAGTTTGTTCATCTCTACCTGCCTAATGTTAATGCATTAGTCAGACAATTTTGTAGAAAGCCATTGAAATCCAATTTAAACTAGCTTCAACAGAAAGAGAATTTACTGGCTCACGGCATCCAAAGAAAGGTTGAACAAATCAGTGTGGAACCACAGACACTGGCTGGGGAATTTTTCTGACTCTTGTATCTGCTCTCTGCATTGTCAATTTAATTTTCTCTCACCAAGACCGACAAACATGGCCAGTGAATGCTCACAGGGCTTCAGTACCAGTCAGGTCCCAAGTTAAAATTTCTTCTCAAGGAAGCACTCCAATAAGCAAGTTTTGAGATAAGTGCCCACCTCTGGTCCAACCAAGGAAATTGCTAATGGGATGAGGTTATATGGGAATGTGGCTGCTCCTGCAGGAACCATGGTTGAAGGAAGAAGGAAGGATGACGCTGGGTAGAAAATTCCACAGATAATCACTGGATTATTTTTAAACTGCTTATAATAATGTTTATAAAAATTTTAATGATATGTTTCAGTGAAAAGTGGGTATATTAATTTTGAGTGAAAAAGGATATAAAACTGTACCTAGAATATGATCTTAACTCTAAAAAGCCTAATACATACTAAAATCACTGTAAAAAATGCACTAAAACATTAATAGGGTTTATCTTGGGTAAGAGAATCATGGATAATTTTCATTTTTTTCTAAATGTTTTATTGCTGTCTATCTTTTTCTAAAATAGGCTTCTATTTTATAATCAGGAGGAAACAATAAAACATTTCTGTTGTCACTGTTGTTTTAATATAACCTATATTTGTTTCAGATTAAATTCTGTAATATCTAAGACTCAGATTCATACATAAACCTAGTAACAAACCAAAGGACTGAGACAAAAGTTGTGACTTCTATAGAAGTTATGAAAGTTGTCTGAAGAATACATGTGCTTATTAAGAGAGAGAACTATGGGAGAAAGAGTTTTCAGAGAGGACTCATTAAAATCACATAGGCTGTTGATTTTATAATCTGGCTATTAATCATATTACTATTATTGCTTCAGTAATTTATGGGTTATTAGTCTATTTTCTTATAGCCTGTGACTTCTGATCATTCAGTATTACACAAATCATATAAGGTCCATCCATATCACTAGCTAGCATTAACAAAGGAGAAGACAACTAACTACCGGTAATGCCTTCATTTTTTGAAGGTTATTCCCACTTTTCAAAGAGTATAGGTAAATAGTTCCAATTCATCTGGGAACAGTAATGTCAATCTCTGTGTAAACACTAAGTCATCTACTATATCCTTTAAAAGGTACCAGGTTTTGCAAAAGGTATCTAACAAGGGGAAAAACCCACACGTGTCAGAGTTTACAGGCCAATTTTGCAAGCTCTGCGAACTTCATCAAATTCCTTAATTTCTGAAGCTTCAATTTTCTCACCTATAATAAAGATAACACTTTTAACATGCAACGAGAGTGATGTATGGATAAAATGAGTTAAACATGTGACATACTTAAATTGGGTCTCTTCTTCTCTCCTCATCCCATCCCAACAAAGACCATTTTATATCAAACATAATATGTTGAATAAGTAAATGCAAAACATGATTTCCCTTGAACATATATATTCATATATTCACTAAAAGAAAAGTATAATTATAAGACTTTCAACTCAATGAAAAGGAATAGTAGCTGTGAAATGCACTATTTGATTTAAAAAAAACTATAAAATGTTTGAACTAAAATAAATAAATAATTAAAATAAAATAAAATATTTGGACTATGTAACTATTGCTACTATCCAAAATCCTGGCCTTTACTACTATTTTGTTGTTGTTGTTCATTCGTATGGTTGTTTGTTTTGCTTTCCAATCTCGGCTCCTCCAAAATAGCAAAATTTAAGATTATACAAAAGTTATCCTACAGAAAAAAAACTTTTGCAGATCATTAAATGCTAAGTTTAAATTGATCTAGGTAACTCTCTTTTGTTACAATAAAGAATAGGAATGTAAAGAGATGAAGACTTATCAAGCCTTGGTGAATCCCAATATTCTACAGTAACTAAATATTTTGAGGGAGCTATTACTAATAAACATGCCTCCATTCCTGAGAGATGCAGCTCATTACCTTAGTTCTGATTGGAGAAAGTACAAAAATGCCAATGTTTCTGACCATGGAAACTTTTGAGACTACAATGTTCCCTCTCCTCAGAGAAAACAAGTGCATGTATGAAATTTTGCATCTCTTAGCTCAAGGAGATGACCCCATCCAGAAGACATTTATAGGCCTTCCATGGTCTCAGGTTGATGCCTTGTTTAGCAGGATTAAGAATATCTAAATGCCCTACATTAACATCTCTATTCTTATGATAAAACTAGAGTTTTGGAAAAAAATCTGAATTATATGTATTTTTTAAATTTAATAAAAATAATTCTATATCTGCTGCCTGAGACAGATACACAGTGATTTTTTTTTTCATTTCTCTCCCATTTTCTCCTCACACCTCTCACCTTCTCCATCTTCTCAAGGGCTCTCTTCTCAATCCCAAACCCTAGCATAAGAGTCTAGTGTGCACACCAGAGATATATGTGTTCCCAATCATCAGGCTTAGGAAGATAGCTTACATCTACTTAATCTGTCCCTGAGTTAAGGATTTGTTGAATTGAGCTGAGGTACATAGCACAAGTGATAATGATAAGTGTAACAAACACTGGTTGTTGAGCTTCCTTTATGTGTCAGGCACTATGCCAGGAAGCTTTACATTCATAATATAAAATCCTCTCAATACATCTGCAAAGTAGGTGTTATTATAATATCCATTTAGAGACATATAATATCATATAGCTAGGAAGTAACTGAGTTGGGATTACATTCTGGCACAAAGGCTATAGTTTGACCAACTGAGATCCTAGAGGTTTATTTGAATACCTTTATTCTAGAAAGACCAAGAGAAACACTCTAGCTCAAGTATCATTTATGTAACCTAGTCTGTGCCTACATAGCCAGGGTTGGTCTCTGCTTTCTGAAACTTGTCTTGCATGTTTTGTCTGAACCAATTATTTAAGATTTGTTCCACACTGCTGTGTATTGTTAGTCATTCAACATATATTTATTGAGTGTCTTCCATTTGTCAAGAATTGGACCCTTGGGGAAAGACCAGTGAACAAGACATAGTCCTTGACCTCAAGACTCTTCAGTTTAATGGTGAAGAGGGACGAAAAGGTTATTGGAATTGAATGTGTTAGCTAAGTAGGAAGGTAAGAATCAAAGCCTTTGAGAGTACCTAAGAGATCAGGGAAGACTTCTTGAAGGAGGCAGATAAACTGAACCTTGAAGATGAGTGGAACATAGCCTTAGGAAAGGAAGTGAAACAGGGTCAGATGATGCAAAGTGTGCTACAGCTCAGGCAGGAAGTGGAATGGGAGCTCGGGCCAGACATGGAGACCTGAAGACCTAAGAGAGCATGGAGAGCTGGCACATTGTCTACGTTTCAGAATTTAGAGTAGAAAGTCAGAGGACTTGTGCAGTATAAATAAGCCTGAAGAAGGAAATCAGGGACTGGATCATGAAGGATATTGTCAATCATATAAACTAATTCATACTAAAGTACATGAAGAGCGATGGATTTTAAAATGGTGATTAGCATGCTCAGGCTTGCATTTTATTAAGTTCTCTTTGGTTTCAGTGTGGAAAAATGGATTGCAAAGGCTGAGACTAGGAACAGTGAGACAAGTTTGGAGGCTGCTGCAGTAATTCACATAGGAAATGATGACGGTTTGATTTAAGGCAATAGGATGGAAAAACAAAATAAGGAGATACAATAAGTAATCTACCTCTTTCTCTATTTCTTTCTCTCTCGCTCTCGCTTTTGCACTCGCTCTCCTTCTCATCTTTACTATAGATAGTAAGAACTAACATTTATTGGGCATATATTATGTAGCAGTCTCTTTCCTAAGTGTTTCATATTTGACTTATTTAAGCCCCCAAACAAGCCAATTTCTGGTTACATGGATGAGGAAATGGAGGTTTAGAAATGAAGTCACTTGGCCAAGGTTCTTGAGGTCAGAGACATTATCTTTTATTTCAGACAGATAGATATATCAGTACATATTTGTAGATTGGTTATTACAATTATTCACCAGTGCAACAAAAATCACTTGGAAACAACTTCCCATCTCACAAAGAGCTCAAGACGAGACTGTGTGATGACTTGTCAAGGATGCTTTGGAACAAAATTCTATATTTTGTGGAAGTTATACCCAGAAAATCCTGAGGCCCCTAGTAACACTAATATTCCCATGACTTTATGATTCAGTGAATTTAAAGGATGCACAATTTGATAATTAATAGACAAACCTATGAGCTTGCAAGATTCTCCATCAGCAAGAAAGTCATCAGTAGTCTCAACCAAACTTGCAGTCACAGTATTAGCTGGCTACTGTCTCTGAGGTCCTCTTTCAGTGTCCCCCATGACTGGACAAAAGGAAATACCTCATTATGTGTGATAAGAACACTGATCACACATATTTCCCCAGAAACCTAGTCATAGTGTAATAGAGAGAAAGGGATATTTTATTAAATCCCTCTCAGGTCCACTTTAATTTCCTAAAGCATTGGCAGGTAATAATATGCTAGCTTTCATGGACAATGCAGCTCTTTAGAATGGAAACGGGATATATTGTGAAGAAAGGTTGAAAATCTCTCAAATCAGGGGAATATGGCTTTATTGCTTTTCTGCCATTAATGTGCTCTGGGACTTTTACCAAGTCTCTTAAGCCTCTCTCAGCTTCATTTGTACCTCATTTGTAAAATAAGGAATAATACTTAACAACTACCTCACAGGGACATACTGAAAAAATAATGAGCTAATATAGACAGGCAAGATGCTTTGAGATCTTTGGATGAAAGATCCAGCACATTAAATCCTAGTTAATTTTCATGAATTAAATAGGCACACAAATCCTATTAAATGTATGCATTTCAGAGGCATGGACTGTGATATCGCAAGCTATATAAAAATTTTTACAGTGTGAAGTATGAAAACATTTAAATACAAGATCATTTTCTAAATGTTCTCTCCTTTTAGGTTAAAAGCTAGTAGTGGTCAATTTCATCTCTTTTTAGAACTTCAGAGGATAGTGAAATGTCCCATGATGGCATTTTAAAAGGAAATCTAGAGTTACCTTCCAGTCATTTCTGGATAATAAAATGGTGTAAAGTCTAATTTCTGAAACTGCAAGAGAAAAGACCTCAGATTCATTTGACCCTCAATTATTGCATTGCTTGTCCACATTTCCCACATGGGTTTAAAGCAAGCAGATAGCTAAGAACTGCCGAGAATGACAGAGATCTAGACTGAGGGATGATGATCCATTGCTCTAATATCCTCCACTCCAAGAACTGCCTTTAAAAGTTTTTTTTTTTAATCAATTTTCTTATAATTAATATTTCCTGAGGCAGATCAACTTCCACATTTGGAAATGCTAATCTTGATTTATGTACTAGTTTAAATCTTACCAAAGGGCAAGTTTCCCATTTTGGAAATAAAGCCTAAAATGCTATCTGAGAGCTAGTATATAATATAGTTATTGTCTTATTCAAACACATTGCATTTAAGGTATGCAGAAATAACTCAGAAATAAAAATCTATTTCCTTCAGTGTCAGAAAATTCCACTGTTCCTGAAGATAAGAGAGATTCTAAAAACTAAGCTCCTAAGTAAAGGTTAATTGTTCCAGATTATTGTTTGAGAATGAAATTTTAGGCAGAAATAAAAATAATAACAAAAGTTAATGATAATTATTTGGGAAAATAGAAGAATAGGTTCTGTGGAGCTGGGATTCCTACCAAGAACTTTGACATTCTTGAAGCCTTAAACAGCTAAGTACAGAATCCTCTAACAGAGAGGAGAATTGTCCAGAAAAATAAATACATTCAAATTAAGAAAAAACATCATCAATCTGATTGGAAACTTGTAAGTCAGCACTGAAATCACCAACACCCAAATGTTAATCTGCTTTCACAGATATCAACCAGTCTTTGAAAAAAGATAGAGAAACCAACCATGGGTAGAATAAACTGTAGAATGTAGGATAACATTGCAGTTTTAAAAAAATGCAGCAGTAGAGAGATTTCTAGGCCTTATATTTGTGAAACCAAAACTAAATTTCAAATACAAATGAGTCATCAGGAAAGCATAACTGTAAAACTTCTTGTCAGCCTAATTCCCATTCTGGTGAGGTCTGAATCAAGCAGTGACTAGAAAGCAATGAATAATATAAACACATACCCAGGAGTAACAGAGTCTGAAAACCTGTCCCAGAAACGTGAATATAAAGTTGGAAGGAATAAAGTTGTACCTAGTTGTAAACCTACTTATTACATATTTTATCAGGACCAAATAATAAAACATTGGATGTGGCATGTGCTATCTTACTAGCACTTGGAGAAAAGTCAGTCAATGCCTCACACTGGTACCACCCCTCCCTTCTTCCTTGCTCACAGTAAACATCACTTACTGAAAAATGATACTGTTTCCCACTGTGCATGGAGAGAGCTTTTGAAACTGCCCCACTTAGTCACTACCTATCCACGGGAGTTGGTTCTGAGGTGTCAGCTATTTACTATCTGTGACTTAGAAACTCATATGGAAAAGTTGCTTACAATTAAAATGCAGTGGGTTTTCATTTATGTATTACACTTAGCAAACACTTAAATACATGCTTGTAAAAGTTTTGAAAAATACCAACTGTCATTCAGAGCAACTACTTATTGACTCCCCCAACCTATCCCCATGCAACTCCCCTTGGTAACTGTTGTTAAATGTTTGATGCAACTCTTTCTAGAATTTTCCAATGCACTGCAGTGCATATTTTCTCAAGTATAAATGCTTTCATTCTAATTTACAGCAATTTAATAACAGCTTTCCTAAAGGAAAAATAAATGGAACACTACCATGTGAATGTAACCATTTACGGTGACATTGCCAAGTTTCAGAGTCATTAAAATTTGAAAAATGTGCATCATATACATTTACATAAGCTAAACCTTATAACTCATACTCTTCTACCCCTGTGAGTGGCACTTTTAAACCCAGGACTAAAAAACACAAGTACACATACCTAGGCCCCATTTTTCTAGATACTGCCATGCTTCTAATACACATATGTATCTTTTTTAAATATATAAGTGAATTCAATGTGTCCCTTCTGAGACCTATTACCACATAGCATCTTATTTTATTTTGTTATAAGAAGGCATTTAACTGAAACCTTTCTATTACGATATATCAAGTTTTCATATTTTCCATAAGCACTAATGCCTTTCCATAAGCACTAAGACTTGCTCTAAGAGTCTAAAGGTGTTCTAACCAAACAGGAATGTATCATTTTAGTTAATACAAAATTATAATATGATAACAATACCCTGACAAATTGAAATTGGTGGTTTACTATGATTAGCTGCAGGTAATTTTTTTTTTTTTTTTTTTTTTTTTGAGACAGAGTCTCACTCTGTTGCCCAGGCTAGAGTGAGTGCCGTGGCATCAGCCTAGCTCACAGCAACCTCAAACTCCTGAGCTCAAGCGATCCTCCTGTCTCAGCCTCCCGAGTAGCTGGGACTACAGGCATGCACCACCATGCCCGGCTAATTTTTTTTTCTATATATATTTTTAGCTGTCCATATAATTTCTTTCTATTTTTAGTAGAGATGGGGTCTCGCTCTTGCTCAGGCTGGTCTCGAACTCCTGAGCTCAAACGATCCGCCCACCTCGGCCTCCCAGAGTGCTAGGATTACAGGCATGAGCCACCGAGCCCGGCCTAGCTGCAGGTATTAAATAGAGTTGAAAACAAGATTCCATCCCATCTCCCAACACTCATGTGTTTTCCTGACAAATATAGAAATGAATATTAATTTTCAATTTCCTGGAGGATGCCAAGAAAGACCTATAACTTACAAACATCACAGAACTCAGAAATGGATAACATTGAATCATCAGAACAAAATGTAGGTTGTATCATCCTGGATAGAGCTGGAGCCCATTCTACTAAGTGAAGTAACACAAGAATGGACAAACAAGCACCACACATACTCACCATCAAATTGGTTTTAACTGATCAACAATTAAGTGCACATACAGTAGTAACATTCATCGGGTGTCGGGCGGGTGGTGGGGAAGAGAGAATGGGTATATGCACACATAATGGGTGCGGTGGGCACTGTCTGGGGGGTGGACATGCTTGAAGCTCTGACTCGGGTGGGACAAGGGCAATACACATAGCCTAAACATTTGTACCCCTGTAATATGCTGAAATAAAAAAAAATTAAAAAAACAAAACAAAACAAAACAAAACACAAAAACAAATAAATAAATAAACATGTATTAATTTAAAAAAATGTAGGCTGACTGATGTATTTGGTTTATTTTAAAGAGATGAATATGAACATGGACCCTAACTTTACAAAAGAAGAAATGCATATAGCTAGTAAGCACATGAAAAAGTTCTAACTTATTAGTACCTAAAATAATAGAAATTGAAGTAATGTTCAGTTTTTTTGTCCATTAGATTAATTATTGGTTTTTAAACTTACCCAGGGTACACAAGACTCCCAAGAAACTAAAAGCTTCATTGAGAGATTAATTAACAATAAAATGTACAGGCTACACAAGGCAATGCATATATCACAAGGACAAGATAACAGAAACAAAAAACTAAATAATAAATCAAAATATGTTAACAATGTACATTTAAGGAGTTCAATAAATGAATAAAAACCACATTGAAAAATATATCGTAGTATCTGCATGAGTTTGTTAGGTCTGACATAACAAATACCACAGACTGGGTAGCTTAACCAACAAAAATTTATTTTCTCACAGTTCTGGAGGCTAGAAGTCTGAGATCAAAGTTGGCAGGTTTGCTTTCTTCTCCTTGGCTGGCAATGACTACCTTTTTGCTGTGTGTTCTCATGGTTGTCTCTGCACGTGTTCATGCCTGGTGTCTTAACCTTTTCTTACAAGGACACAGTCCTATTGGATTAAGGCCCACTCATTACTTCATTTTACCTTAATCTTCTCTTTAAAGGTCCTGTCTCCAAATGCAGTCACATTCTGAGATACTGGGAGTTGGGACTTCAATATATGAATTGGGGGGAGGAGGACACGGTTTAACCCCTAACAGTACAGAAAAGGGAAAGATGATGACTTAAAAAGGAATGAAATAAAACTTATAGAAATGAAAAAAATAGTCTGAGATTTAAAATCTAATTGGTAGGTTAAATGGCAGAAGTTGGCTGGGCACAATGGCTCATACCAGTAATCCCAGCACTTTTGGAGGCTGAGGCAGGAGGACTGCTTGAGCCCAGGAGTTCAAAACCAGCTATAGGCAACATGGCAAGACCCCATCTCTACAAAAAATTTTAAAAAACTTAGCCAGGAAGCTGAGGCAGGAGGATCCCTTGAGCCAAGGAGTTCCAGGTTACAGTGAGCTATAATGATGCCACTGCACTCCACCCTGGGCAACAGAATGAGATTCTGTCTCTATATAAATAAAAAGCAGAAGTTCAGTTCAGGGTACTGAAAAGAGAATTAGTAAACTGGAAAACATCTGAAGATAATATGTTATATGCACGGAGAAACAGAAAAATGGAGAGTAAGAAAGAACAATTAAGAGGATATAAGAACAGGATGAGATGGTTCAATTTATGTCTCACTAAAATTGCAGAAAGAATGTTACGAAAGTGCATGAGAGGTAATATATAAAGAGATAATGGTTGGGAATTTTCCAAAATTCATGAAAGGTATTAATTCTAAAATTTGGGAATCCCAATAAATTCTAAGTAAGGTAAATTAAAAGAAATCCACATCTAGATATATTGCAGTGAAATGCAGAACTTCAAACACAAAGAGATCTTAAAACCAGTAATGGATGTCAGGGAAAAGAAAATAATTGTTTACACTGGAATAAAAACTATAAAGACATCAACAATAATAGACGCATAGGACAATACATAATATCTTCAAAGTGCTGAGGAAAAATAATAGTCAGTTTCTAATTGTAGATCCAGTTATGCTATCATTCAAAGGAGAAGGCAAAAGAAAAACAAAACTTAGATGTATTTACACCAAAAAGTTTATCATGGTTACTTTTAAGTCCATTAATTACAGATGACTTTCATTTCTTCTTCATATTTCTCTGTATTTTAAAAAATGTCTATAATGAATCATGTTGCTTTTAACTTCTATCATTTTAACATTAACAATGAACATTTAAACAAAAAATTTTAAATAAGACATATGCATACTTGTTGAGACAACTGAATAAAGAATAACTTTATAGTCATTCTCTCCACTATAACTATTTTCTCCACTTTTCTTGGGGTATTGCATCTTAGAGCCCATTAATGCAAATACCATTCATCCAAACACTCTCACTCCTTTCCAATAAAATGTGTGACTAAACAATGACAATTTAAGACAAGAAGTGGGACAGCAACTTAAAATTCATGTATAGCAGAATTATAAAATTTTATGAACAAACTATTATTGAACCAACCCACATAAAACCTCTGATTTGAAGTGTCTGTCTGGCTCTCTCACTGGAGGTCTGTCCCCACAGCATGGGCCTAGCGTGTCAGCAGCCACAAGTGTGGCCAATGGCCAAAGCAGGAATCCTGCTGGGATTTCATACTCAGTTAATCTTAGGTTGATTTAGAAATTACCTTCTTTAATCACCTTAATTTTTAGTTTCCAGTATTTGCTTACCAACATCTTGATTACTTTTTATTAACATGTCTGGCACTAATTATAAGCTGAGTGTCGTTGCTAAATTTTTCCTTCCAAAACAATACTCCATACACAAAACAACATTTGAAAATAAAATCAGTAAGAAATAATCAAGCCACAATTATATTTTACAAGCACTTTTGAAATGAATAACTATCACAGTTAACATCCAAAAAGTTATGGTCTTCATTATATTATAATTTCTTAAATTTGGGATAATTATCAGAATATGTCATGATGAATAACCCAGCCATTTTGTCTTTTAGTATTTCTTTGGAATAGGCCATATTTTTTGAAAAGTATATCACCTTTTTTGTCCAAATATTACTTTCATGTAAATATAAAGCTTTGACCTTGTAATTGTCAATGTTTCATTGCGATTTTACTAGCATTTGGGCTTTGGCAGAATCCTGCTGTTTTCCTTGCAATAAAATGACTTTAAAATAACTTTCCAGCCCACACTTTACTTGGTGAGCATAGAAGATGACGGCTTTAAAAATCCTCTAATCAATCTATAAAGCACTCTTGAGAATTTCAAGTAATAGTTTGAATTCTTTGCATGCAGAGATTTGCAAGGATTTATGGATATTTTCTTCTCATTGTTTTCTATCAAATTATTCCCAGTTTATTAATTTGCAATCTTTATTCATGTTGGGTAAGTATGGAAAAAAATAATCTCAAAGGGAGAAGCTTCAAATAAAGCCACCACACATAGGAACTTATTTCAGCTCAAAGAAATTTCCATTGGAAATGCTCCTATTTTGTTGATATTTCTTTAAAAGTCTTTTTCTCCTCTAATATGTAATGGAATAGTTTCATTTTGCAAAAAAAAGAAGACACTTCAGTATGTGGGTTGATTTGAGGATGAACATTCCATTTTGCATGATTGAAGAAAAATGAGATTAACAAAGAAATATTAATAGATTATGACAGAGTACTTTTCCCTTACCTCTTCAGACAAAACATCTGAGTAACAAATGATTCGTTTCTAACTGATGGCACTGCATCCAAACTATTTCAGTGCCTTTTGTGCTTGTTATTGGTTCCTAAAAGGGTCTATCAATAGGAGAAATTTATGTTCTAATTTCTTTCACCCCAGAATTCAAATCTTTCCCCTAAGGTCATGATTTTCTTTAAGTCACAAAGAAATGTAAAGTAAATGCTGATAAAAAGAAATTAACTGCAGTGGAAAGAGCCAGGTGTTCATTACCTGATTAAAACACTATGTCAATGTAGTATAGTGTTACGGTACACCTTTCAGATAAATCAGGAGTGGGAAAGCAGTGGTATACATTTAGTATCCCCTGGTTCTGATCATTCTGGTTTCACATGCTTATGAGAGGCTATATGAGGTAATAGAGTGGCTTTCAAGAATTCTATTATGTATTGTGATCCAAGACACAAAAACAAACACAGTATATGAAATATACCTATCCTTAATATGTACCATTACTGATATTTTGTATTCTGTTCTTTTTTCTTTAGTGCTTGTTGACTCCCACAGACCGGAGTGTGAATTGCTAACAGCGACTGTGGACAAGTTATTTACCTTCATTGCATCTCAGTTTTTTCACTCCGAGTTTACAAAATTATTAATTAACATAGGTAAAGCTCTTGGCACAACATGAGCTCTCGAAGTATGTTAATTCCCTCCTGTCCAGTACTCTTTTTTTACTTTATATAAAGTCAGTCCTCATATTATGGTGACCAAGACAAAAATTAAATACATCAAAAAAAATAAATTTATGCACAAACTGTGATAGATGGCTAGAGTGTATTATACCTCCCTACCTCCTTGACCCTGAACAGTCCTCTTCCTCATCAACTGTGGGCTTGGCGACGTGACTTGTTTGACTAAGGGATATTAGCAAACATGACACAAGCAGAGGCTTAAAAATGGCTTGCGCATCAGGGCTTGCCCTCTTGGTGCTGGGAACTGTCTCTGGCTACTTCTAGAACGCTGCCCCCATGTGAACAGTCTGCACAAGGCTGCTGGAGATTTGTAGTCCAGCCAACGGCAGGAACCAGCAAACATGTGAGTAAGGCCATCTTAATGCATGTCAGACAAGAGCTGCTTGAGATGGGCAAAAGAATACCCAGCCAAGCCCAGCCTGAATTGCTGACCCACAGACACACGAGCAAATAAAATGGCTGTTGCTTCAAGTTACTAAATTTTGCAGTGGATTATTATGCAGCTCCTTCACCTGCACAGTATATATTCAAATTTGTAGTAAGACTTTAAAACTTAGATCTCTCAATCTGCTTTAGAAGATATAAATTAAGAAAATCCATGGCCAGAGAAAATAGGGTAGCATAATGAAGGAGTCAAAGGACATTTTCCAGGAAACTCATATATTAATAGCTCAAGTCTTTGATGGCTAAGCTCCTAAACAAAATATATAATGCGTGAACACTATTTTCTGCTTGGCAATATCACAAAACATGTAGACATTCTCGTCACAGTTTACCTCCCAGGAGAGATTGTGACTGGGAAATTTGGGGCGTGATTTTTCCTGCAGGAGAGAAGCAGATGAGATGATTTTAAAAAAGAAAAGGAGGTCTTTTCCCAGAATGAGCTAAGGGGAAAATATTAAGATGCCATCTCAAAAACTTGTCAGGAGTATACAGGGAAGTAAATAAAATAAATAATTATATAATATAAAAAAGTAAATAAAAACAAGTTCACTATCAATGTTTTTAAAAAAGACTTCATCACTGGTCTTCCCAAATACTTTATAGAAACCTGATCAAAATTAGCAATTTTTAAAAATTTTTAATTATTGTGGGTATATAATAGTATATATTTATAGGGTACTTGTGATGTTTTGATACAGGCATACAATGTGTAATAATCAAATCAGGGTAATTGGGTTATTCATCATTTCTTTGCATTAGGAATATTCCAATTCCACTCTTTTAGTTATTGTAAAGTATACTATAACTTATTGTTGACTATAGTCACTTTGTTGTGCTATCAAATATGATTTATTCCATTTAACTATCTAACTATATTTTTGCATCCATTAACCATCCCCACTTTATTCCCTCCTCCCCAGGACCCTCCGCAGCCTCTGATAACCATCATTCTACTCTTTCTCCATATGACCAATTGTTTTCATTTTTAGCTACCACATATGAGTGATAACATGTGAGAATTATCCTTCTGTGCTTGGCTTATTTCACTTAACACAATGTCCTCCCGTTCCAATCATGTTGTTGCAAATGACAGGGTTTCATTCTTTTATGGCTGAATAATATTCCATTGTGTATATGTACCACAATTTCTTTTTCCCTTCATCTATTGATTATGAACACTTAGGTTAATTCCAAATCTTGGCTATTGTGACTAATGCTGCAATAAACATGCGGGTGCAGGTATCTTTTCAATATACTGATTTCTCTTCTTTTGGATATATACCTCGCAGTGGGATTGCTGGGTCATATGGTAGTTGTATTTTTGGTTTTTTGAGGAACCTCCATACTGTTCTTCATAGTGGTTGCACTAATTTATTCCCACCAACAGTATGCGAGGGTTCCCCTTTCTTCACATCCTCTCCAGCATTTATTGCCTGTCTTTTTGATAAAAGCCATTTTAACTGGGGTGAGATGATATCTCATTGTAGTTTGATTTGCATTTCTCTAATGAATTAATGATGTTGAGCGTTTTTTCATATACCTGGTGGCCATTTGTATGCCTTGTTTTAAGAAATGTATATTCAGATCGTTTGCCCATTTTTAATGAGATTATTTGATTTGTCCCCACTGAGTTGTTTGAGCTCTTTGTATATTCTAGGTATTAATCCCTTGGCATATAAGTAGTTTGAAAATATGTTTCTCCCATTCTGTGGGCTGTCTCATCATTTTGTTGATTGTTTCCTTTGCTGCTAAGAAGATTTTTAGCTTTATATGATCCCATTTGTCCAATTTTACTTTGATTGCCTGTGCTTTAAGGATATTAGTCAAGAAGTTATTGCCCAGACCAATGTCCTGGAGCAGTGGGATGTTTTCTTTTGGTAGTTTCAGTCTTAGATTTAAGTCTTTAATAAACCATTTTGATTTGATTTTTGTATATGCAAGAGATAGGCGTAGAGTGCCATTCTTTAGCATATGGAATATCCAGTTTTCCCAGCACCATTTATTGAAGAGACTGTCCTTTTCCCAATGCATATTCTTATAAAATTAGCAATTTTTAAAATATGGGTGCTTCACGAGAAATTCGGGCAATAAAACACACATATGGTATCCAAGCAAAAATAAATGTACCCTTAAATAAATAAAAGAGCTACAAGTCCCCAAGATTTGACTATAACTTTATCCAAGGTATTCTCTTTTATGGGTTTAATTAGAGGGAAAAATGGTTCGAAAACAAGAGTGTATATGGGTTTCTTGGCAGCATCCATCTTTGCGGGTACCTAATGTCAAGCCAATGTGTAGATTGAGTTTTCCTAGCAGACATTTCCCTTTTGTGGAGATGGATACATTGGAACTTGATGTCATTAACCATTCAGTAGGGCGTTCATTTCCCTTTTTTCAGATCCACACTCACTCTGAACCCCTCTGGTCGTTTTTTGTGACTTGGAGAACTATTTAAGCTGACCCAAACATCTGGTTTTCCTCACATCTGTAGGCTCATCTTAAAATAATAAACTCACCTTCTTACTTATAGATTAAAAGAAATTTATGGGATACAGTTTGGTGTTTTGTATAACCAAATATATAAATAATTTATATAAAGGTCATTTCATGCATTTACCATTTCTTTGTGATGAGAACATTCAAAAGCCTCTCTTCTAGCTATTTTGTAATATATGAAACCTTACTGCTAACCATCATCACCCTACTGTGCAATAGAACACCAGAACTTATTCCTGCTATCTAATTGTAACTTTGTACCCAATAACCAACCTCTCCCCATCTTTCCCTCCTTCCTCCCCTCCTTGGTCTCTGGTAATCATTGCTCTACTTTCTGCTTCTGTGACATCAATATTTTTTTTTCTTTTAGATTCCATATATGAGTGAACATCTCTTGAAAAGGTAATTTTTGTAGTAGAACCCATTTTCTTTTTTACTGAGATTTAATTTTATGAGGCAATATTTTGCTCTATTTCAAACATTTATGTCTTCTTTTCTTTTCATAAGATTAAAGGATTTTGGACTTGGTAGAGATATTAGAAGTCATCAGGTTTAACCGATCACTCAGAGCAGAAATCTTATCTATTAATATATTCTCCCAGACAGGTGGTTTATCTATTAGCTGCTTGAACACTTCTACTGGCAGGGAACTCATTGCTATACCAGCAAAACAGGCAATTTAGTTTCAGATGGCCCTAAGAGTTAAAAAGTTCTTGTTTATATTAAGCCTAAACTGATTCTCTATAACTGTGATCCATTCATCCTTTCTCTTTCTATCCTCTGGCACTACACAGATTAAGCCTACTCCCAATTGTACATAACAGCTCTTCAAGTATTTGAAGATAGTGATAATACTCCCCAGGCTAAAACCAGATTTAACAGTTCTTCAAATAAAATGTCAGGAAAGCCTTTATTCGTGTGGTCTGCCTTCCAAATGCAAGCAGATGAGCAATGAACCTTCAAGAATATGGACTGAGATATGGTTAAAATGTGCTAGATATGGTCTGATACTGCACAGTACTATTAATTTCCTTATTTTGGAAAACAATGCTACCTGTGATTGCATTAGCTCTTTTAACAATCATGTCACACTTGCGATTCTCATTCAGGCATTCAGCATCCAGCCAGCTAAAACTTGAAAAGCTTTACAAAAGCAAACTTCCTTTAAGAGTACAACCTATATTTTTCTGGCAGACTTTTAATCCAAGTATAGAATTTAAAATTATCTCTAATTTTAATCTTGGTACTTTCAACCCATCACTATCCTAGAGATTTTTTGTAATGCTAATTCCTTTAACTACTTCCCTCAACATAATCTCACCATCCTGCAAACTAGTGACAGGCTGAGTAAGTCAGGGGTACACCCAGTGCCCAGTGGCACACCATCACATACAGCTGAGGGTCATCTGGTTGTTGGTTTTTTCAATGTATGCTTTTCCATGTCATCTATAATGCTTTCTGCTTTTTTTTTTTTTTTAGCATAAAATAATGAATTGCATCACAAAGATATTAGGTTTCCAGCAAAGATCACCTTTGTGTAATGGAGAAAGCAATGTACCCTGAGAGTCTGCTAATGCTTGGTATACAAGGGTTGATTTTTTAAACAGAAAAGAATGTATTTTTCATACATTCTATGACTTAATTACCAACCTAATCCTATAATGAAGTACAGTATTATCATTTTTACTTCATAGCCAGGAAAACTCCATGTGGCTAAAACTGTAAGTTCTCTGGAGCCAGAAAGCTTGCATTTGGATTCTGACTGTGCCTGATATGATATCAGTTACATGACTGTCAGCAAACTAGTTAATCTCTGTTAGTGGTCGGTATCTCCTCCCAAGATTGTCATGAGCATCAAATAAAATGATACATATAAATCATGTAACACAGCACCTGGCAAATAGTAAGGTCTTGATAAGTGTTATCTATAATTATTATAGCCCAAGACAAGTGAGTTAGAAAAGTGGCAGAGGCAGGATTTGAAGCAACGTTTGACCCCAAAAGTGCTACAAATATGTACAGTCAAGGACGCATAGAACTAATTTTATTTTTCCTCTAGCAAACACAATTTGTCTTCCTGACCATACCCTTTGACACAATAAAAAATAACAATAAGATTTTGAGACTAATAAAAGAAACAATGCAACCAAAGACATAGCCCAGTTAGAGATTTCATAGTGGCAACTTAAAGACAAAAACCAGGGTAAGAACTAGGTCACAGAAAAGGTGAGTAACAAGACAAACAAGTGGTAGCTCAAGGCAGGACATTTGTGAGGCAGCAACAAATTCATTTGCTGTCAAGTATTGAGGGCAAATGCTGAACGGTATTTTGATTTTGATAGGTTAAACGCACTGTCCTAGTTCTATATACCTCCCTGACCGTCCTGGGCTTTAAACTGCCCCCTACATTTTCACAAGACTAACACCCAAGAAACTAAACTATCTATTAGCATTACACATTATGAACAGATACATTAATAATTTAAGGATATAAACATAAACATAGGAGAAGATATAATTGTCCACTTTATGATTTTTTTTAGTAAAAAAATCTATTTCTATGTTGTAGCAAAGTTGAGGAAGTTGTGTGAAATACATCATAACTGGAATAAAACACAACAAAATGTACATCTGGAACAAGGTACGGTAAGATAGAAGGACAGATCATAAATTTGAGAATAAAGAAAAATCAGAACGGAAATTTCAAGGAGCATTCTTCTTACTATTAGCTACAAATCAACCTAAAGTCTATTTAATCATTAAATACTTCTTTAGAATATGTTAGAGAAACAAGAACTCAGAAACAGAGCAAGTCCTTCACAAAACATATTTTCCAAAGAATTCCCAGCCATATATTCCTTAATTTTATATAAAAATACTAATATTCTCCTATAAAATGTAAAGTTTTCTGAATAAAATCAGATTTTAAAATACTAAAGGTCACTTAAAAGCCCCTAACATTGATATTCAACTAGAGAAGTGTAATCAGAGTTTCTCTAGACACTGAGGTCCACAAGAAAAGACACTGAAGTGCCATAGCTCTGTGTCAGGTGAAATAAACAGGTAGCATGACACAAATAGACCTTTCCAGAGCCTGACAAAGGCAGGAAACTGTTCTCTTCCAATTGTTGCTTAAAGTCAAATCACTGAATGGTATAGAAAAAGTTACTTCATTAAATTTAATCAAGTTCATCTTTCTTTCATCCGATCACTAGAATGGCTCTATGAAAAAGACTAAGTCAAGTACAATTAGGGTCCATTACAATTCTTGTTTAATATACCTAAACTAACAAAAATATGCAAAATGATTTATTTTTGCTTCTGAAAAGTCTCACTACTCATGTAAACATTGCCACTTTAAAAATTAAAAAGTCACTAAAATTTGGCATGTGAAAATGGGTTATTATCCTGATTTAGAAATAGTCAAAGTTCACCTGCAGCTTCCTTTAGACAGCAAGCATCTAAAGAAATATCCCAGTAAGAATTATACCATATTGGAAACTAATCCAAAACTAAGAACCCAAAATTGACATAGCAGCTTTGATACCAGGCCTTGCAGCAGTAACTATGTGATAGTCAAAGTACACGCCATTGCAAAGAGCTCTTCATCTTAGATTTTTCAGCCAAATACACTTCAAATTAGTAACCCCTTTTTAATATGTTAAGCACCACCTCTCTGCAGCAACAAATTAATAACAGGAACAGCAACAATAATACTGTAGGTGAAAGAGCTACATCAGTTTACATTGCATGGAGCTACTTTCATATCTATCATCTCATGTGCTCTTCAAAACAAGTCTAAAAGGTATATTTTTCAATCTGCAAATAGAAATTGAGATTCAAAGATCTAAATAACTTGCCTAATACAAGACGTCTAATAAAAAATTCAAATCTGGGCCACCATATTGGAAAACGTACATTCAATGCAATTACTGTCATTGTCTATCCAAATCCCCTAAACCTTCAAGGGATATTCATTGTTCCAACTCCAAAGTTTCACTTTCTTAGTTCTTCTATGTGCTTGCCATTTTTTAAGAAGTACAACAAACATACAGAAAAAATGTAGCACTGAAATTTTTATTTACAATAAAAATATTTCCCCATGAGGATAAAATACAAGAAAGCATAGGAAAATAATAACAAATCTAGAGCAACTAAAGGAAAACATCTCAGGGCATATGTCCCATCCATGCTCACTATAGTCAGAATGACAGTAGACGACCATTTCTTTGCACTGCTGAAGGGAGGAATGCCAGGTTCAGCTATTTGATGTATACAGGGTTTGAATTTTTTGCGAGGCCCACATTAGCGCCATCCCTGACCAAGTGTGCTAAAGCAACACTGGAACGAAAATAGAAAATTTATTCCACTCAGCTAACTCTGAAATTGGCACCCTTAGACTATAGATATCAAGGGATTTATGTGAAATAAAAAATACCATAATGTTATTTTTAAAAGTATGCATCTATCCCTTAACTCAGAGTAATAACTTCTGGTTGTAAAGCAGCTTTATATATTTTTTCCTATTGATGTAGAAATGCCGGTGAAATATGATGTGTGAGCTGAAAAGTTTTGAAAGGCTGACTGAAGCTAGAGGGAAAAAAAAGTAAAATATCAGTAGTAAACAGTTCTATAGATACATCCTAGAAAAATCTTTCAAAATACATATGTAATTAATGTGTGGTCCGTAGTGTTACCTTTTGATGGATACGGTAGACCACTGAAGCATTTATAAGATTTTCCTATATGTGTTGGTCATTCATTATCTGTAAACAATTTAGAATTATGTTCTTTCAATTCACTTCAGTACCATTTAAAATGACATCTTTATGTGGTGCTAAGTAATACATCTGCTGGAAATAAACCCAATAAGTCCATTTGATCAACAAATATTTATTGAGCACTTATGTACCAAGTGGACACTGCACAAGGTAATGAAGCAAAAACATTGAAGCAAAAACAAAAAAACACAAAAAACAAAACAGACATCATAAGCCCTGCCTGCATTGGTCATAAAAGGCTAAATAATACCATGAAAACAACCAACCCAAAATATCAGTGGTTTAACACAATAAATATTTGTTTCTCACTCCTGCTATATGTTCCATACAGGTATGCAGAGGCTCTGCTCTTTCAAGGACCTGAGCTGATGGAAGCTCATCACACTGACACTATACCATCTGAAACAAGCGGTCTTCTCAGCCACCATAACCAGGCGTTTTTATGTCTTTATGTTCTTTTGAACATAAAGAACCATGCCAGGAACAAAGAACTTGGGACAATAAATGGCACACATCACCTCTGGTTACAGTCACAAGCTCTACCTAGCTACAGGGGATTTCAAAATTATAGAAATAAAATCTTCTCTGTATTCAGGAAGGACAGAAGAATAAAATATTGGTAAGCTTTAATAAAACTGCCTGCATAAAACTCGTAAGTTGATGGGAAATACATACAAGTAAAAAAGCAATTAAAATACAATGTGAGTAATGTCAACAAGATGGCAGAATAGGAAATCCCGGACTCTACTTAGCCCCATGGACACACCAATTCAACAACAATACACAGACCAAGTCCCTTTGTGAAAAACCCAGAAACTAGCTGAGAGTCTCCTACACCCTAGGACAGCACAAAACAAGCTAAATCAAAGCTGGTAGGAATATTAGAGACACTTTCTTGCCATAATTCTTACCTCCAACATAGGACTTTACAATCAGGAGAAAACCCTCAGGTCTCAGCATCTCCCCGGTAAGGGAAAGGAAGGACTGGACCATATATCTAACATTCTAATTTTTCTGAAGGCTGCCTGAGGCACTGGCTTTTGTCTTGCCTGTTTGGAGCATTGACAGGACCTGGCATACTCTAAATGCCTGAAGGCCACTGAGAACAAAGACAATGGTTTGAACTAGCACATTAACACTCACCACAGTCCCTCCTCTGGACCAGCACAGAGAAAGCAGGTGAAAAACTTCAGGTCCCAGCTTTTCCTAGGAAATCAAAAGAGCTGGACTGTGTACCTAACATTCCAACTTTCCAGTAGCTGCCCAGAGAACTAGCTTCTGGATAGCCTGTCTTAGAACACTAATGGGAACTAGCATACTCTAGATACCTGGAGGCTGTTAAGAACAAAGATGGTGGTTTGGACTAGCATGAAGTTTTGAGAAGACACCAAAATCTCTGGCTTGGCTGATTGAGGAGGATCTTCTAAGCAGTCTGTGAAGACAGGGAGAGAGAGAGAGATTTTGTTTAATGTGCAGATACCAACAAAAAGAGTCAAGAGAAATGAAGAAAAAGAGAAATATGTTCCAAACAAAAGTACAAGATAAATCTCCAAAAACTGACCCAAAGAAAATATTTAGAATAAGTTACCTGACAGAGAATTAAAAGTAACTCTCATAAAGATGCTCAATGAGGTCCAAAGAACAATGCATAAACAAAGTGAAAATTTTAACAAGGAATAGAAAATATTAAAAAGTACCAAACAGAAATCGTGGAGCTGAAGAATATAACAACTGAACAGAAAAATTCATTTAAAGGAATTCAACACCAGACTAAGTCAAACATAATAAAAGAATGACAAACTCAAAGATAAATCATTGAAAATTGTGAAGTCAAAGTAGAAAAATGAAATAAGAATGAAAAAGAGTAAAGAAAACCTAGAGGACTTATGAGATATCATCAAGTACACCAATATATGCACTATGGGAATTCTAGATGGAGATGAAAGAGAGAAAGGAAAAGAAAGTTTATTCAAAGAAATAATGCCAAAAACTCCCCAAATCTGGGGAAGAAACTAGACATCCTGATCCAGGAAGCTCAACAGATCCCAAATAAGAGAACTCAAGGAAATCCATACCTCACATTAAAATGAAATTGTCAAAAGTCACAGACAAAGAGAATTTTGCAAGAAGCAAGAGAAAAGCAACTTGTCATGTACAAGAGAACCCTTATAAGACTATCAGTGGATTTTTCAGCAGAAACATTGCAAGCTAGAAGGTAGGGAAATGATATATTCTAAGTGCTGAAAGAAAAAAAAATTCAATAAAGAAAGCTATACCTGGCAAAGCTGTCATTCTAAAATTAAGGAGTAATAAAGACTTTCCCAAACAAAAGCTGAGAGAGTTTATCATCACTAGACCTGTCTTGCAAGAAATTCTAAAGGTAGTTCTTCAAGTCAAAATGAAAGGACACTAAATAGCAATGCAAAAGCAAATGAAAGTACAAAACTCTTTGATAAAGGCAAATATATAGACAAATACAGAATACTGTAATACTGGTGGGCAAATCACTTTTAATTCTAGTATAAAAGCTAAAAGACAAAAGCATTAAAAATAACCATAACTTAAAATATTGTAATGATCACACAATATGAAAAGATGTAAATTGTGATATCAATAATATAAAGTGGTAGGGGACAAGGAAAGGTATAGAGTTTTCATATATGATTGAAGTTAGGTTGTTATCAGCTTAAAACAGACTGCTATGATTATGAGTTGTTTTATATAAGCGCACGGTAATTACAAATAAAATACCTGTGGAAGATACACAAAAGAAAAAGATAAAGGAATCAGAGCATATGAATACAAAAAAAATCAATAAAACACAGAGCGAATAAGAGGGAATTATAGAAAGACAGAAAGCAGTTAACAAAATGGCAATAAGTCCTTCCCTATCAAAAATTACAAATGGGCATTCTTTCATATGTTTGTTGGCCATTTGTCTGTCTTCTTTTGAAAAGCTTCTGTTCATGTCTTTTGCCCTGTTTTTAACGGGGTGGTTTGTTTTTTTCTTGCTGATTTGTTTGAGTTCTTTGTAGATTCTGGATATTAGCCCTTTATCAGATGTATAGTTTGTGAATATTTTCTCTCATTCTTTTAGGTTGTCTCTTTATCCTGTTGATTATTTTCTTTGCTGTACAGAAGATTTTTAATTTAATTAATTTATTTTTATTGTTGCTGTATTTGCCTTTGGGGTCTTAGTCATAAATTATTTGCCTAGGCCTATCTCTAAAAGAGCTTTTCCTACATTTTCTTCTAGAATTTTTATGGTTTCATGCCTTATATTTAATTTTTTATCCATCTTAAATTAATTTTTATATATGGCAAGAGATAGGGGTCCTGTTTCATTCTTCTGCATGTGACTATCCAGTTTTCCAACACTATTTATTGAATAGGGATTCCTTTCCCCAATGTATGTCATTGGTTTGTCAGTTAAACTTCCCAATCAAAAAATAAAGAGTGATTTAAAGGATAAAAAATAAAAAATGAGATCCAACTATAGGCTGTCTATAAGATTCACCTTAAATTTAAGGACACACATAGGCTTAAAGTGAAGGGATGGAAAAAATATTCTATAAAAATGGCAGCAAAACGAGAGCAGGGATGGCTATACTTGCATCAAACAAAATAGACTTTAAGTCAAAAATTTTCAAGAGAGACTAAGAAGGACATTATATCATGATAAAAGGATTAGTTCACCAGGAAGACATAACAATTATAAACATATACATACACCTAACATCACAGCACTCATATACATAAAGCAAACATTGACAGAACTGAAGGGAGAAACAGATAGCAATACTATAATAGTGAGAGACTTCAATATGCCACTTTCAATAATGGAACATTCAGAAAAAAAATTAATAAGGAAAAGGTGAACTAGAATAACACTGTAGACCAAATGGACCTAACAAACATATACAGAACATTCCACTCAACAGGAGCAGAATACACATTATTTAAAAGTACACATGACTCTTTCTCCAGGATAGATCACATGTTAGGTCATAAAACAAGTCTTAACAAATTTAGGAAGATTGAAATCATTCCAAGTATCTTTTCTTAATATTGTTAAAACATCCATACCACCCAAAGCAATCTACAGAGTCAATGCTCTCCCTATCAAAATCTCAATGGTATTTTCACAGAAATAGAAAAAAAAATCCTAAAATTCATACAGAATCACAAAGGACTCTAGCCAAAACAATCTTGAGAAAGAAGAATAAAACTAGAGGTATCAAATTCCTGATTTCAAAATATAGTACAAAGATACAGTAATTAAAGCAGTGTACTACTTGCATAAAAACAGACATACAGACCAATTAAACAGAATAGAGAGTCTAGGAAATAAAAGAAAAATGCACATTTGGTCAACTGATCTTCAACAAGGGTGCCAAGAATGCACAATGGGAAAGAACAGTCTCTTCAACAAATGGTGTAGGAAAACTGGATATCCACATGCAATAGAATGAAATTGGAACCTTATCTTACACCATACATAAAAATCAACTCAACATGGATTAAAGGACTTAAACATAAGACCTGAAATTATAAAACTTCCAGAAGAAAACATGGAGGGAAAACTACATGATTCCTTGGATATGACCCTAAAAGCATGAGCAACAAAACAGACAAGGAGAACTATATCAACCCAAAACATTCTGCATAGTAAAAGAAACAATTAACAGAATGAAATAGCAGCCTATGGAATGGGTGGAAATTTTTGCAACCCATATATCAGATAAGGGGTTAATATCCAAAATATAAAAGGAATTCCTTCAACTCAATAGCAAAAAACAACCCAATTAAAAATAGGTAAAGGACTTGAATAGATATTTCTTCAAGAAGACATACAAATGACCAACAGGTATATAAAAAGATGCTCAACATCACTAATCATCAGGGAAATGCAAATCTAAACCACAATGAGATATTACCTCACATCTGTTAGGGTGGCTATTATCAAAAACAAAATGATAACAAGTGTTGGTGAGGATGTGGAGAAATTGGAACAATGTGGAGAAATTGGAACCCTTGTATGCTGTTGGTGGGAATGTAAAATGGTACAGCCACTGTGGAAAACTGTGCAGAGATTTCTCAAAAAATTAAAAATAGAACTACCATATGACCCAGCAATCCCACTTCTATGTATATATCTGAAGGAAACAAAATCAGTATCTTGAAGAGAATATATCTGCACTCTTACATTCATTGCAGCATTATTCACAATAGAAAAGATATGGAAACAACCTAAATGTCTATCAAAAGATGAATGGATAAAGAAAAGGTGGTGTGTATGTGTGTGTATATACACATATACATACACATACAATGTGTATATGGTTGTGTATATATGTGTACATATATACATTGTATATGGTTGCCAGGGGCTGGAGGGATGGGGAATTGGGAAGTTACCAATAAATGGGTATAAAGTTTCAGTTATGCAAGATGATTAAGTTCTAGAGATCTGCTGAACAACACTGTGCCTATAGTTAACAATAGCTAACAATAAACTAACAGCATATAATAGTCCACACACACAATGGATTATTATTATTCAGGCTTTAAAAAAGAAGGAGATCCCACCATATGGGATAACACGGATGAACATTTGCAGACATTATGCTAAGTGAAATAAGCCAGTCACAAAAGGACAAATACAGCATGATTCCACTTATGTGAGGTATCTAAAATAATCAAACACATAGAAGCAGAGAGAACAATGGTGGTTGCCAGGGTCTAGAGTGATGGGGAAATAGGAAGTTACTATCAATGGATATAAAATTTCAGTTATGCAAGACAATTAAGTTCTAGAGATCTGCTGAAAAACACTATGCCTATAGTTAACAATATTGTATTGTACATTTAAAAATTTAAGAGGATAGATCTCATGTTAAGTGTTCTTACCACAATAAAAAAATAAATAATTTTTATCCACAGCATATTGGAGGGGAAATATAATGTGGTAAATGTTATGATGTAGATGACACATGGTGCTAAGGTAATATATGGAAAGAAGGAACATTTTACCTGACCTTAAAGAATTAGGAATGTTTTCCCAGAGGAAGTGATGTCCAAACAGAGACCCAAATAATGAGTCTGTGTTTGCCAGGGCATAAGCAGTGAAAGGGTGGAGAAGGGAGTGGGGAGGGGAGTTAGGGGAACTTATTTCAAGACCAGAGGTGAGAAAGAGAATATTCTAGTCATAGAGCTACAGGAAGTTCACTTTGGATGGAACTTAGTCTTTGGGCAAAAATAACAACAGAGCAGAATAATGAGATAAACCGGTGCCATATTATTTAGAGCCTTAAACCATGGGAAGGACTTAGACTTTATTATGAAGACAATGAAAATCCACTAAAGAGATGGAAGCAAGGATAAATGTGTATATGTGTTTTAGAGGAATTACCACCATATGGAGATAATGAATGAGAAAGAGCAGCTGTTGCAGTAATCCAAGAAAGAAGTAATAAGGGCAGTAGCAGTAAGGATAGACCTAATTAGGTGGATTTAAGAGATACTTAGCAGGTAGAATCAATGAGCCTTTGTGATTTACTGCATGCATGAGATAAGGGAAGGCAAGAAAGAATGAACAATAATACTTAAGTGGCCTTAGCCACTAGGCAGACAGTGCTATTCGCTGATATGGAACAGAAAAAGTTGGCAAGGTAGGGAATGGGGAGCGAGATGAGTTCACTTTTGGATTATTGAGGTTGAATATTGTTGAGATATTCAAATGGATATTTCCAGTGGCTAGTATGATATTCAGCTGAAGAGAAAAATCAAGGATAGACCTATATATTTTAGAATCACCAACATGAAGATAGTCAATCAAGCCAGGATGGTGGGTTCATACAGGGAGCCTGGAGAGAGTAAGCAAAGAAGATTAAAACCTTAGAGACTAAAGAAAACTTAAAAACAGTACAGTGGTTTTCTCTTATCCCCATGGATGCCTCAAACCACGGATAGTACCAAACCCTACATATACTATCTTTTTTCCCTATACATACATACCGATGATAAAGTTTAATTTATAAATTAGGCACAGTAAGAGATTAACAACAATAATAACAAAATAGAAGAATTATAACATCATGCCAGCATCACTGCTTTCCCACTTTGGGGCCATTATTAAGTAAAATAAGGATGCCTTGAACACAACTGCGACAGCGCAACAGTTGACCTGATAACTAAGACCAAGTGACTAACAGGCAGGTAGTGTATACAGACAGCGTGGATACATCAGATAAAGAGCCGATTCAAATCCCGGGCAGGACAGTGCGAGATTTCATCAAGCTACTCACAACGACTCTCAACTTAAAATTTATGAATTATTTATTTCTGTAATTTTCCATTTAATATTTTTAGATCGGAGTTGACTGAAGGTACCTGAAACTATGGAAAGAGAAACTGGGTATAAAGGAGAACTACTGTAGCTTGAGAGAATAGATTAAAGAGAGGAGCAGAGTGAATGAAGTTAGGAACCAAGGCAATAGAGCATCTCTAGAAGGCAGGGACGGTGGTAAGTGCCAAGTGATGGAGAGACAGGTCAAGTAGAATAAAGACTGAAAAGTATCCACTGAATGGTTTGACAAAGAGGCCGCAAGTGACCGTGTGGATTCTGGACACATCTAAGATGATAGCAAGACTCATGGCAAAGAGCAAGACTAAGACAGGTGCTAAAAGCTTTTAGTGATTGAGAGGGAATAATCAGAAGTTGTTGCTAAATGACAGAATGGAAGAAGTACAAGGGTTTTATACAAGAATGGGAATGCACTTGTAAATTAACTTTTAAAGTCATGTTAAATCTGTATTGCACGCTAACAATTATCTATCACAAAGAATATTTTGCTTCTATCTTTTCCTGAAAGCAATTAAAGGGCATTTTTTACTTCATTCTGTAAAGTAAAAAGATATTCCTATGGCTCTGTTGTGCTTTCTTTGATTAGTGGTGCTGTGACATTAACAGCTGAAACAGTTTTATTGTATCTTTTTATATTTCCGCTTGCAATATAATTCTTACTTCCCAATGTAAAATTCAAGCTCATTTCCTACTAAAAGGATACACATATAAATCTATGTGCCACACAAAACTCACGAGGAAGTGTTAAGTGATTTTAGTAAGAATTATTTGCTGATGTGCAGGCTGCAGTAAAAACTGCCAAGTCTGGA
Source organism: Eulemur rufifrons (assembly GCF_041146395.1). NCBI lineage: Eukaryota > Metazoa > Chordata > Mammalia > Primates > Lemuridae > Eulemur > Eulemur rufifrons. Next base: position 34,339,085 of record NC_090998.1, on the reverse strand, counting down.
AAGAGTTTTAAATACAGGTACTTTCTCATGCCTTACTGAAATGGCATTATGCCATTATTCCTAAATTAATGTGGTATATGCACATATAATATGATGACTCTAAGAATTTGTATTGTGCTAAAGAAAGGAATTTTTAAAATTCTGCAAAGGCTTTTAGCTACCCTATAGACAGAATAGTATAAGTGGCCTAGATTTAACCTTCTTTCAGCAGTTTTTTCAAGCTTAACATTTTCCTTTCTTAGAACAAATATTCAAAAAAATAAGCTTTAGGTAACAAAGCAGAGAATTATATAGTTGGAAAAAAATTAAGATGTTCCCTGCCAATAACTTTTTCATTCATCACAAGTAGAACTTTAAACCATCCCCAAAAGACAACCATTCATCTGCAGAAGAAAATTCGACAAACTTCTTTTGTCATGATGTTTGCTTGATGTTGTTGAAAAAGTCAAATATGCCAGACGTTCTCCTTGGAGACTAGTAAGTTCCACTTGGATGCCATACCTACAGTTAGGCTAGTCCTTTAAACTGGAAATCAAGACCATACTGACAGACTTGAAAAGAAATAGCTGGCTAAAATTCATTGTTCTGCTTACTGCAAGGATGTTGTTAGAAATGTTACTGAGGATGTTCTCTACATTTTATAGGGTCTTCTTTATTAAAACTCACAGGAAAAATTCTCTGGTTTCAATAAGAAAGATCAGCATTGCTCCTCCCAAATATATGCTATATAATATATGATCTCGATGCCTGAGATTGAGTCCTCTATTTATTATTTGCTAGTATTCTATGGGGCTGCTGGTAAAGTCTCTCTACCATCAGCATGGAAGAAGACATCCAGAAGAACATGGGTCAGAAAATAAAATTAGTGCAGAAAATGAAGGACAATATAGGAAAAACTCCTACTCTTCATACAGAGGGATTTTGTGGCCATTCTGGGGGGGGGGGTGTGTGTTATGTGTGTGTGTGTGTGTGTGTGTGTGTGCGCGCGCGCGCCTGTGTATTTTTCTCTCTGAACATTTTCATCACAAGAACACACTATTTTAAATACAATGTATTAGTTATCTATTGCTGGGAAATCAATTATTACAAATGTATCGGTTGGAAACAGAAAGTATTTATTATCCCACAGTTCCTGTGTCAGGAATCTGAGCACAACTTAGTTGGGTCCTCTGGCTCAGCCTCTCTCACGAGGCTACAGTCACCACGTAGGCAGAGCATACAATCAATTCATGGCTTGATCTGGGGTGGATCTGCTTCCAAGCTCCTCACATTGTTGCGGGCAGCCATCAAGGCCTTGCCGGCTTTGTCTGGAGACAGTTGCTCGCCATGTGAGCCTCTCCATAGGACTATGTACTCCCAGTGTGGCAGCGTGCTTCCTCCAGAGGGAGGTCTCTGAGAGAGACAGCAAGAGAGGGCAAGCAAGACGGAAGCCAGCCTAACCCCAGAAGTGGCATGCCATCACTTTGATCAAATTCCATTTATTAGAAGGGAGCCACTGGGTTCATCCTATGCTTAAAGGGACAGGAATACACAAGGGTTGGTGGCGATCATTGGTACCATCTCAGAGGCTGCCCAGGACACAGTTACAGTCATTTTCTCATGTTACAGGGACTCTTTTTTTACTCCTGTTGAAATCTGAGGTGAAAAAAATAGGGCATGATAGGTTTGCCTTAACCAAAATGGAACTGATTATAATTTTATTAAACCATCCTCCTGGGTGCAGAAAATGCAACCAAATTGGGCAATTAGTCCTTAACTTTGACAATTCTTTTGTCAAACAATAAGACTTTTTCTGAGGCTTCACTATGAATATGGATTCCTGTGACTGTATTTTTGCCTAGTAACTCATTCATACTACATATTTAGCCTGATACAAGTTACGTCTGGAAAAGAGTTTTTATTAATATCTTAAAATAATCTTAATTAATACTGAACTTGGCTGCAAATTAGTTACAACTGGCTGGAATACTCAGTGTACATCAGGGCCAAGATTTCCTTCTAGAGCATGGCCAAAGTTATCCTCTTTCCCTCCTCATCTTACTATTCTTTCCTAATGATTTTAGGTAGGGCGACCATATATGTAAATTAGCCCTGGGCATTGTAGTTTATGCTTTTTCTTGTGCATTATCATTAGCAACACTTCCTTTCAGTTTTAAAACTGTCCTTATTTTGATAATAAGTTAAAAAGCCATCCTATTTTTAGGTAATGTTTTGTGTTGTTTTCTTTATTTGTGCCCTGGTTTTTATTAGGATTTGTTTTAGGAGCTGTGGAGAGTGGAATAGAGGGAGTACCTCTTATCCTCTTCTTTTTCTGGTTGGAAAGGTTCCGAGAAAGAGAAAATAGATATTGAAAGAGTTAAGTGCTCGTTGCTGACTCTTCCTAATCTCTTAGTTCTAACAGTGGTGTACATTTGCCATGTATTTAATAAAAGCCTCAGACCATTGAGCAGAATTTGAACAGATATGTTTGGCAAGGATAAAAGATGCCTAAGGATAAAAACAAAAACAAAGGAAACAAAAGCCACAGAAAAATATGGGCAAGGCTGTTCTGACTCCCTCTCGATGCTTCTGGGCAGATGAGAACTTCCCGGGTCACTGTAAGAGTTGGCAGAGTAATCCACACAGCAAGTGGCTCCAATCCAAGCCAATTTACACAGGTCACAATTTTCCAGTCCACTGCTTCTTCTGGGCTGTGATGGGAGACATCATATAATGCACAACCACATGACTTACCATCCACCCTGACTTCATCCAGCATCAGGGAAATACGTGCTATGTGCAGTGCTATGCCCAGAAGCTTTCAAGATCGGGCTGAATTTAATTTTTCTTCTTCTTTATTGTTCACTCAAATTCTTCCCTTCATGACCTCATCCTTTGTCTTCAGCAAACTCTTCTCCTAACTTCCCCAGAAGTAGGAGTTGACTTGAACACTTCTCTCTACCTCCAATTATACCTCACTCACATTGTACTATTACTAGCATGGGAATGAGCCCTGTTGCCAGGGCAACCAAGTGGAGTACAAAAGTTCAGCCATAGTTGGAGCCTCTATTCTATAATTGATCAAATTCTGACTGTGTTCTTGACTCATTTCAATTTTATAGAAATAAGAAGGTAAAACATTTTATAATTCCTTCAATTTATCATACATACTTTGTCCATATCTCCATAAGGTCCCACTAACCTGTACCTTTTGTACTGACTTCACTAACTTAACTCATTTATTTCTATTAACTGGGCATAATATTCAAAGAGCTAAAATAGCATGAGAAGTACCAATCGCAATGGATGTATTCCTCAAATCAGAAAGTATATGGTACTAGCTTTAGATAAGAACTGAACCAGAGCATAACAGTCACCCATCAGTCCAGCATCTAACTAATCTAAATACCTTGCCTCCCTTGTATGAAATGGATTTCTCCTCTGTTCAGTTATTGCACACTTAACATCTGGATTGGCCATCTGATATTTTTACCACACATAATTGGATAAGAATTAGATTTTAATGTGAAATGCAACCACGCCTTTTATGTTAAACCACAGGTATGGTGATTTTTTCAAAAATCATTCTCTATATTTCCTTCATAGGAAGAAAGAGACCATGTGTTAGAAGGTGGAGAAGGATGTTAAAGGCATGGTACATAGGAAGAAGTAGGATATCAGAAAGTAGATAATTGCTTACTAGTTGAGGTAGGAGTGGTCCCATGTGGTAGTCAGTAGTGTTGCTCTTGAAATATTTCTGGTTCTCCCCCTTCCAGGCACATGGTATGATTGCACTTATCACCCCCTTGTGCTTGGGTAGGGCCAAACAATTAGTTCTAATCAGAGCTGTGAGCAGAAGTAATGTATGTCACTTCCAGGCAGAATGTTCAATTACCACTTTAAGTTTTCCTGAGAGCGACCAGCAACCATTCACGTTACAGCTGCTATTTCAGCCTTGATTCCAGAGGGAGGACAACTAGAAACAGAGCCCCCTCTAGCTAACTTATAATGAAAATGTAGTGAGAGCAAGAAATAAACTTTATTGTTTTAAGTCACCAAGATTTTTGGATTTGTTACCGAGGCATAATCTAACCTAACCTGACTGACTGATAGATATCTTAGTTTTAAGATCTACTCATTGGGGTCTCCTGCTTAGAATCCTAATTCTGAGATACCTACTTCAACGGTTCTTAACATGGAGTCCATAAACTTTCTCATATTGTATACAAAATTTGGGAGGCTGGGGGGAAGAGGGTCCACAGTGTTCATTAAATTTTGCAAAACTCCTGACTTTAGGTCCACCTTATTGCTAATTCCTAAGTAATCCATGAGGTTAGTCTATAACTACAAAACCTTGACTTAGATCTCCTAGTTCTAAATTCTTACCTTGTCTTTTTAACCCACCATCATTCATTGTCTTGCTATGACAAAATGTGGCCACGACCTACTTCCTGAACCAGTTCTGGATACTTGTTTAATCTCCAAGAGATCTGTCTTTAAATTATAACTGCTGATTGGTGCCCAGTGTAGGTGCTCAGAAACTGTGTTTTTAATCAATGAGGCTGAAATCAGAGAAAGAAACAGAGTCAATGGCTCTGGCTCTGTGTGAAACCTTGTTCCTAAGAAACATAAGGAGAAATGGCTATTATAAATTTTAATTAAGAATCCTCCCAAAGCCTGAAGGGTCTAGGTATTAAGTGAATTCTCTGGAAGCAATTCACCAAATGGGTGCACAAATCTAGTTTCTCTACTAATTTAGGTCATTAAATTTTCATAAACTTATCCTAAACTGACTCTCCTTTAGATGACGTAGTAAAGTGATAATCAAACCCATTCTCTCCTCTTAAAATCATTTAAGGAGCTGAAATTTCCTAGAAGCTCATCTCTTTTCTGTTAAGCTTTATATTTACTTGACGTGATCTCAACAGAAATATCACATCTGTTGTTCCTTTAACTTGTCCTATGAAATCTTCTCAGTTCTGTGAACTGTTCATTCACATATTCCATTAAGATGCCTCTGTAAGATTCAGAACCTATCTCTGTGTTGTTACTCATAACTTTTTCATCATCAATGACTTATTTGGGATACTTAAGCTTTAAGTTTGCAGATAAAATTCCATAATAAAAGTAAATGCTTCAATTAATAGATTTTATTCCCTAACAATGGATATTATATATGTATATTTACATATGTATGATAGTATTTTGAATAATATGTATTGTTATATAATATATATTTATAACATACTAAAAATAACAGAATATGCCTATATAGATCATATATGAATCATATTGAAGCAATCAAATCTACTGATTTTTTTGCTAAAAGAATATAAGCATTTGATATGTGATGTGTATATTCTTTCCTGTTACTATATAGGATGCTGAACAATTTATGATTTGCAACACACTTAGGAACTATCTTCCTAATCTTTTAAAATATGTATTTTAGGGAGAGAGAATTAAACTATGTAGGCTACAAAATATTTATTAAAATCCAATATTCTTGTTTCTTTCTTCATATTTTGTTTTTATTTTACATATCTTTTATCACAAAAGACACAGTGTTTTTTTTTTTAATTAGGTAAGGCTATGCATTTAATATGTTACTTAAATCAGGGTCAGCCTTTCCGTGTCCCACTTCTTTTGTGATTATTGCTCACTCTAACCACCAACTCCTGAGCTCAAGTGATCCTCCTGACTCAGCCTCCCAAGTATTAATAGCTAGGATTACAGGGGTGAGCCACGAGGTCCGGCTAATTTATTTGAAGTTTTTTTTAGAGATGGGGGTCTCATTATGTTGCCCAGGCTGATCTCAAACTCCTGGGAGTGCTCCCACCTCGGCCTCCCAAGAATCTGGGATCATAGGCGTGAGTCACTGTGCCCAGTTCACGAGTGTCCCATTTCTAAAGAACTTTAATAAGAGCTTTAATATTGCACTTATTATGCTCTTCCAAGTCCCATTTCTAAAGAACTTTAATAAGAGCTTTAATATTGCACTTATTATGCTCTTCCAAGTCCTATAATTTCATGTCTTCTGACACTAACTTAATTAATTATGTTATACACAAGTAGAGCGTCAGGGTGCCCTAGTGGTAGCCTGAAGAAAACTGAAATGAAGAGAAGTTAACCAATTCAAACGTGATTCTCCCTTTAAGGAAGGCACAGGCAGCTCACTTGAGCCCCCCAGGAAAAAGCCATTATCCTCCTGACCTGGTGCCAAAAGGGTAAAAGAGGTTGTAGACATTCCTAACTCAGCAGCAAGGATAGTGTATACAACTGTGCTGCGACTGATATTATCTCAACGGGGAAATATGTGAATAATGAAATGTTTTGTTAATAGAATATTCTTCGCCATTTTTCATCAGTTCCTCAAGAACAACTATGGGATTTTTAGATAACAAATGGGATAACTTGTCACAGAAATGTCACTTTCTCAGATAGTGACATTTCTTGTTAGGGCCATCTCTTATTAATTCATTAAATAGACTATATAACTTATGGTAAAGCATAAGCCTCATATATATCAACTTCTCATGTCTGGAAGGTAATTATTTCCTGTGTGCCCACCACTGAAAAGAAGAAATTGAAATAGAACTTAGAGATACTCATTATTATGTGCGCCCTAGATGATAAATACACACACACACACACACACACACACACAAGCATGCACAAATATGGACCACTATGTCATTAATTCCCATATCCATAATTTCATCGAATTTTCCCTCTTTTTAAAAAGGTCAAAATTAGCAAATAATTATTTACTAATTTTAGTAACTTACATGCTTCATTTCCTCTTCTAAACTCTAATGAAATATTATATTAGATTTTTGTACTTACTTTTCACTGATGAAAATAAATTAAGAAACTGCTCATGTATATTCATAAAGATGCGTTCTGAAAGCAGTCAAGCCAGCTGCCATATATTTCATGTACTAATTTCACTCCTTAAGTATATTTAAGATTACATACGTATATGCTATAGCATAGGAAATTCATGTTTATTGAAAACCTACTGGTGCCAAGTATTCCTTTGGGAATTTTGCATGAAATTAATAACTATTATAATTGCATGATAATAACATAATATTATTTCCACAAATTAGATCACTGTATTATATTGGCCAAAGTTATTATTATAGCAATTGATGGTTATTGAGAGCAAAAGTACTTGAGAAACTAAAATATATATTTTCTGTTATTATAACAGCTACAAACATTTATCAGGAGTTCATTATATGGTGGCCATCACATCAATTTCTTTGCATTCATTATCTTTTTTGATTGTCACAACAACCCTAAAATGAGTACTAATAGCCCCATTTTACACTTGTGAAAACTGAAGCTCAGAAAGCGAAGTTTGCCCAGAGTCATGTGGCTAAAGTATCTCAGGACAAAAGTCCATGTCTTTCTACTACACCACACCACCTCCCATACAAAACGAAGCTAAAGGCAATCAAGGTTTATAGCAACCTCAAGTTTAGTTTGTTTCTCCACTTTAGAAGCAAGCATTTCCCTGGATTAATAATGATGATGGCAAGACTAGTGATACTAATAACAACCCTGTAACAACTGATTTCTAGAAAATTAGAAAATCGTCTTAACTTTTCTGCATTATTTTTGCCAGTATGCAGCTAAGATGGGGCCAACATCCAGGTATTCTGATTCATGGGTCAGGATTTTTAACAAGCTGATAAAATATTTAATGAGATATCTGGAGTAAGCAATTACGAACAATGATCATAGTACACCTCTTAAATGTGTCAAATCAATGTTGATTCTGGACAGATAATAATGCACTCCCACAGAATAAAAAGGATGCAACATTGATTATGTTTTTCATTAATATTTTAAAACTTCATCAATTTAGACAACACTAACTGAACTTATGATAATTTGGATATGCTGTGGTATTTTACCTTTGTACTATCAAAACCAAGAATGTGAAACCAGTAATATTAAAAGCTGCTTTGTGCCATATTGCTGCTTCCTCTGGCTAAACAAGTCTCAGTCTTATTCTCGCTCTCTGTCTTTCCCCCTCTCTGCTCCCCTTTCTTCCTCTCCCTCCCTCCCTCTCTCTGAGGCCCCACTGGGCCAACCCTCTTGACCAAACTAAGCCATTCATTTCCAGCTTTTCTTCTAACCAGCCCATTCTGGGCAACAAGATCTGCCCCTTACTCCCACACTTAGTAATTAATTGTGCTATTATTGTGAATTAATCGTACAAGCAAGTCAATGTTTAGCCTAATTAAGAGTGAAGCCAACAAATTATCTAGAGCACCACTCCAGCAGAATTTGCATCCAGCCTTGTATGAGCAGCCAATCAAGCTTCTCAGCTATCGACTCGAGCACTTCTGGGCTTCATTAAAACTTACAGATCAGCTCTCTTCGTACTCCGGCTCCTGAACCCTGCCTCAATCCTCCGTCCTTTACCCATCCCTAAATGCAGTGCTTAATTATAGGCACTGGAAATAACATTGTATCTCTTTTGTTAATTTACTACAATCCAAACTGATAGCTTTGTACTTCAGTTGTTTTGTGAGTTTAGGTCGTTTATAGTTTAACATTATTAAAGACCACTTAATTTTTTTCTTACCATTTCCCAAAATCAGTTTAGCACCTTTAAAAACAAAGGCACAAATACACAAAACATTCATTCCTTAGAAAGAAGTTATCAGTGCAAACAATGGCCACAGGGCAACCAATTTTCTACTTGAAGAGCAAGAACAAGTGAAAATCACAGTTCTTGACAGTAAAAACATGTATCTAGGCTCCTACTTGTAGATGAGTGGTGACTACAAAGAGAAGAAAAAGTTTGTGTAAGGAATCTGAAAGCATTATTGAAGATGTTGAAAATAGTAAACTTAGCAAAAAGTATTTGGAAAAAAACTACTGCCTGGAGTGAAAGTTTGCCTTGAATTTTTCCCACTAAAGAGTAATTCAGCCTTGGGAAAAATAATATGCTAAAACCTACACCTCTGACAATAGAAATTCAAGCTATAAATCAGAGATTCTTTTCTGATAAAACATGTGGACACACTCATGGACCAGAGCATTGGTCATTCTTTAAAAAATGAGGATAAACATAAGAGTTCCAGAGGCTAAGGCTTGAATCAGCTATGTACATGGACTTTAGATCTTCAACAATTTCACCCAGCATGCCAAGTCTATACTAGTCTCCCACTTGTTTATTTTTCGTATTAATGCTGGCTGGTTTTTGCTGCTCCCTCAATACATAGAAACTATGCATTTTGGATTTTAGGAAAGTGTCCATTTCAAATATTCTGTCCCACCAACCTCCCTTGGTCCAATCGCCATACTTACTAAGGGTACTCAGTACACTCAGGGGAGTCCTCCATAAGATTTCTCACTAAACTCATCAGAGAGGAAACAGAACAGACAGAGTCTATTCCATTTCCATTATACCCACCACCTAATTCATACCTTCATTCTGTTCAGGTCCTAAATATGAACACTAATACTTATTTTCAAAATTGCCTGTATCCCTTTGTCTTATTTATCAATTTCTCTCTGAAATACTTAACAAATAGATACATTAATTAATATTTATAATAATTCTTTAGAAAAGGCTTTGTATCAGGAAAAAATTAACACTAGAAAAACATCAGCTTGTTCATATCTTGCCCTAAATAGGGGCACTCTTTGGAAACATTCCAGTTCACAGAGGAATTTTTATCAGTGAATCAAATATCTAACAGCCTCAGGTGCTAGACACAATACTTACCATAGTAATACCGGAATAAGTCCACAAACATATAGATGTATACCTATACATATAAGTGTTTACATATACCGCTATTCAAACCTGTTTTGGAACACAAAGTTTACTTTTTAAAGGGGCCAAACACATTACAAAAAAATACGTGCTTATTATCAAGTTCACTATGCGGATTTCTTCAAAAGCCCATTAGCAACAAGGCAGGCAAATATTTCAGCACTAAGTTTCAGAAATTCAGAAGAGGGAAGATTTCCTTCTTTTCTGTGAAAACCCCGTGATTCACTGAGACAATCAGTGCTGAAAACATGCCTTTTGCTGCCATCAGGTGGCCGTTTTCGGAACATTCTTATGAACCTCAGCCCTGATGTGCCAGCTTTGCTTCCCCATCACTTCATTCCTCGTGCATTATACATGGACCCCCCTTTGGGGAACAGGAATATTTGAAAAGACCAAGCAAGCCTTTCCTAAATTAGGACTTTCTACTATGGATGCTATAAAAATTACATTACTAAAAAATTCTTCAGAAAGACAACTTCAAAAAGTGTTTGAAGTGTCCAAAAGCTAAAAATCCTTCCCGGCCCTATGTGACCTGCTCAGTCTCCAGTCAGCCAGTAAAGACCTGGACTTTGGAGCACACCTCTCTCATTAATACCATACAAAGAATTACTAAATAGACTGGCTTTAGGACATTAGTTGAACACAGAGGAAATCAGAAAATTTATTCAGAATAATTTTTAATCAAGTCAAATCCCATTACTGTGGGGGAAATGGTTTCGTGTTTCCTTTCTACGAGTGTCTCATTTTCTCAAGACTTATTCCTGTGTGTAAGCAGTGCAGCATATTTTATAGCCACTGCAAAAGTTCAACTGTGATTACTACATAAACCCCATTCTAATCTAGTAAATTCCTCTTCCTCTTTTTTAATTTTGAGTGTCTTGCCGTTTTTTCTCCCAAGAGATGGTTAATTAAACTGGGAGCATAATGGAAGGAAAAAGGAAAATTCCTACTTTAAAAGCAAAACAAAGACACAACACTGTGGCAGCAGCCCCTTCATGTTCTGAGAAGGCGGCAACTCAGAGGATGGGTTCTCTTGATTGGAAAATGCATTAATGTGATTTTTGCTATGAAAAGAAAAGCCTCAAATAAATCAAAGTGGGCAAAAGTTGAGTCAAAAGAGAACTAAATTGCTCTAAATATTAAAACAGAGGAATTCTGCAAGTTATTGGTGGGGGGAAGGGCCCCAGAGAAAAGAATAGCCAGGGATGTTTGGGGGGTTCCAAAATCCAAAGGAAACTGTATATTAAAACCACAATACTGCGCCTGTGGTTATGACATGAATTCCCTGGGAGAATTTCCCCAGCAGGGTCCGGTTTAAGCCTGTGCTTTCTGTTCTACCCTTCCTCTGCAGCCCTTCACAGGACCACCTAGTGTGGGGACTTCCATTTCAATCTCTCACTTAATGTGAGCCCAAGTCCTTGTGTCTGGTCTGTACTTGGAAGTTAAAACTCAAGTCCCTAAGTTACGGCCTCTGAGCATCAGTTCATAGGCTTACTGCCCTGGTTTTTAGATCCTTCTTCATTTTTGTCTTCTAGGGTTTTTCCTGACTTTTGGGTAAGCTCAGCTATGCACTTCAAAAGAGTTTATTAGGCTGTATTATATTTTCCAGCAGTTCTAAGGATTTTGTAGTAAGAGAAGTTTCAGGTTTCCTAGTCGTTGACCTAGTAGAAAAAGAAGTTGCTCATAAAATGGCTGAATGGGAAACTCTGCCCAGGATCAGCACCTTCTCTGAAGCAGTACCCTCACCTACAACCTCCCACATTTATATAAAGATGAATTTAGTTTCACCTTGGTGGATTAAAGAATAAAACAAGTTACTATAAGCAGCATTTTGTGGTAAAAAGCATAGAGGGGCAGAAAGAGAGTCAAAAGTGAGAGGAGATATGGATTATCTGAGCCTTAGTCCCTTTTAGCTCAACCAGCTAACTTCCCTCTTTCCCTCTCCTTCTGACTGCCTCTCAGCTTGGCTCCCCAGAGATGTCTAAAACCACAGCGGTTAGTGCACACTCAGGGAATTCACTGTAATGACAGAGCAGGAGCAAGGCAACTTGACTCTTTATCAAGTCAGTCATGGCTAAAAACTCTTGAGGTTCTCATCTAGATAAACCTAGGGATTCTGTTCTCTGTAAAAAGGGATCAGGGGACCCCAGAGTTTAGCCTAAATTTACACTCATTCCTAAAATTGGCAAGTGCACATACACACACACACACAGAGGCACACAAAACCTTCCCCAGTCTAGGAAAACTCTTTTCTTCTTCTCTGAAACTCTACAGCCACCCAACACTCAATTTAGTCCTGAACTCTTCCAGTTTGAAAAGGAGTCCTAAAATACATGAATAAAATACTTCCATCATGGAAAATCCTAGAAACCCTTTTGGGAATGGTTCTAGGCCAATATTCCTAGAGAGATACATAAACAAGCACACACTGAAATCCCCAATGCAAATCGGATTCAGTGTAAAGAGTCCTGAATTCCCTCCTACCACAAACAGTCGTCTGATATAAAACCAGCCAATCATGATGTCTGTATGCTCCCACCCCGTGGCTCCATCATTCCCTGCCCTGCAGAGGATGAAGAAATGCCTCAGATAACACGGTGTCTCTGAGAGGACCCCAAATGTTCTCTCAGTCATATCCATTTGCTCTAAGAACTGATTTTCCTTCAAGCTGACATTCCTACTTCAAAGTGTTCACTAGCTCAAATGATGTGTTTCATAAAAGTTAGTAATATGTCTTTTATAAATGATGATTTAATTTTTTTATCTGTAGAACTAAAGCATTTGTCCCGTGCTTTGAATTTTTTTAATGTAGCACTTTTAAGACATCCTCTCAGTAAAAGATCCTTTTCCAACAAAGATGAGCCATATTGGTGAAGAGTTCAACAGTTATGTAAGAATCTGTGATATTGTATCTAGCCTGAGAATAAAAGAGAACCACTTTCAATTTCAGTTAAGACACACAATAAATTCTACACTAACCATTCCCTTATTTCCTGTGCATATCTCCTCTTTCTTTCAATTTTCAAAATCAGCTTGAATGATAAAATACAGAGAATAGCTAACAGGCACATGAAAAATGATTAACAGTGTCAGCCACCTTTCAGATCTGGCTGTATTACTAAAATTCACTTCTTCGTAGTTCATCTCCTCTATTGTTGTTTAAAATGGAGATTTAATTAGAATATAACTTGAAACAAGTGGCAAAACCTCTCTAGTTCTCAGTTTCTTGATCTGTAAAATGGAGATAAAATACCTATTGCATAAAGACATTGTGAGGTTTAATTGAGGCAATTCCTGTCTGTTACTAAATGCTCAATAACTGTTAGCTCTCATTTTATTATTAGCTATTGAGTGCTTTACAGTGTGCAAGGAATTATTTATTACTGCATTTAATCTACTGCCTTCAAATCTGCTTCCTTCCTCAGAATAAGCATTTCTGGTTAGCACAGACCTCATTAACTCTATATAAAACAAACAGAATTAGATAAAAATCAGCTTCTGAGCAAAATATATACGTTATATACTATATAACTCATTATTTCCAGCAACAACTTAAAAAGTGTAATTTTTACATAGGTCCCTTCCTCTGGTCCCAGTGCTTGCAGTACCCAAAACTTCACAGAGAGCCCTTTGGTGGTGTTGGGTAATTCTAATTATTACCCATTCTGCTACCAGGGGCACTGCTCCAAGGCTGAGGTATATGCTGACTAGCCACAGTGTAGATCTGTGACTACATCACTTTTAAATTAATAAAGCCATCATTCTAAGTCCAAAAATTAATTACAAATTATTTTAATAACTTTCTGAAGCTTGAACATTCAAAATCACATCCTTGAATGTACCACTTGCTAGTATGTACTAAAGTATAAATCTTGTGAATTATCTTTTTCCCTTTACCATGTATCTCCTTTAACCACAGGGGAAAAAACAATAAAATTTTAAATGAGCTTCCATTTCAGTATTGAACAGTGGTGGCCAAAATCTATACATAACATTTAAACAATTGCACACTATAGAACTAGATGACAATCTTGCCTAGCCTACATCTAGAAGAGAAGGGTTACTTAGCTCTCTGACCTACTGGGGAGAATAGATCAAAACCTTCCTTGGTAACTAGTTCAGTGTACGACAAATATTTAAGGTAGTTTAGTATTGTCACTAATCTAATTCTCAGTGCTGTAGGCTAAGCCAATCTCCTTATATTCTGCCCTTAAAACTTACTGAGAGCAAATCAAGAGGAAATTATACTGAAAGACCAATTCTTGTGTTTCATTATATAATGAAAGAACTGGAGAAAGTTAGAAAAAAGTCTGCAATCCACTTAATAGCACATCTTCATGCCATGGTGATCTGATAAGTATGGATCACAACCTTGGATTTAATACAGGGTGGCCCACTTTTAAAACGACCCATTTATAACAAAGGTCTCTCTGTTGGGACTGTCAAGAGAGAAAAATAAATGCCACCAGTATCAAACACTTTTATTTAACCAGGCACTGTAGAGCAATGGAATCACAAACCTAGAGACCTTCATCTTAGCCCCACTCTATTAATCATGTGAATATAACAAATCAATAAGATTTCCTCATTCTCTGTCACTATAATGAAATTAATACCTGCCCTCCAACTATCCCATAGACAAGACCTAACGAATAAGGAAGGAATCTACATAGATGTTATACGCTTTTTGGGAAAAAGATTCTAATGTCTTAAGTAAGAAAAATGCACAAACTATCCCTAATTAGGTTAGAATATTTGTAAAGGAGATTTAGACTACTACAAACTTAAAAAGTCTTGAATTCTTACGAGTTTCAAACATAACACTCACCACAGTAGAAAGGGGAAAGATAACCTACCCCATGTTCCCATCCATTAGAAGAATCGTGTTGTATATGTGAGAAAATATGAAGAGAAAGAGAATTGTGCTGAAGAACATTGTCATCCACGACCCATGATCCTCTCGAAACATTTTTAATCGGAGCAATTGACCTGAAATACAAATATTATTCAAAATCAGTGTACATTGTAACTCAAAATGCATACATCTTTGCTTCATTTCAGTGAATCTCTATTTCTCACTGTGTTTTGAGTACATGGGTAAAACCACTATATAATGTCCTTTTTGCTCTTTTGCAAATAAATGATCATGAATGAAGCCCAAGATAATACTCATATCACATTTCATCCTAGAATAAATAGTACTAATGTGAGAATCTAGTGTGTAGAGATAGTTCATTATGCTGGCATGAAAACAGATGAATTAGAGCACTACTACCTGCTATTTTTTATTTCACAAATATGTTCTTGGTTCATATTGAAAGTATTTAAGGCAAATGGTAAAGAAGTTGCATAAGCTCTGTATCATTTCCTTTTGCTTTCATAGCTCTATTCCCAATACCGGCCAGATGATAAAACCAAGGCCAAC
This sequence comes from Eulemur rufifrons, assembly GCF_041146395.1. Lineage (NCBI taxonomy): Eukaryota > Metazoa > Chordata > Mammalia > Primates > Lemuridae > Eulemur > Eulemur rufifrons. The sequence continues at coordinate 34,323,879 of NC_090998.1, read as the reverse complement.
CTCACTTATAAGAAGATCCAATTGTTTAAAGTACCTGAAAACTTGAAAGTGAAAAATAAATTCTCATCATAAGACACAGAAGGCTTAGCCTCACTCTTAGCTAAAATAGTGTCCATACCCCCTGTACAAGTATAATACATGCACAAGTGTGTGGGAGAGGCAGTCCAGTATGTGTGGGTGGTATTATGCTGGGTGTGGCTTCTGGCAAAATATAATTTCCACCCTGATGCCTAAAATTCCATTTACAAAGACAAATGCTAAAATTACAGAGAATATTAAAATGCAAACACTTTAAGGAGGAAAAATAATATATAAGATAAACTCTTAAGTAAAAATTACTAATATCAGAATTTGTCCAGAGAAATGTTGTGATTTATTGTAAAGAAGAGAAATCAGGGCACCAGTACCCTGCAAGGTGAGGCATTTGAAAAACCACGGAAGTAAGGAAAAAGTGAACATAGGTCACCTTGGCTGCTCCCAAGATAAATTTAGTCTATTATGCTTATCTTCATTGCTGAGAAAGTATTAATTTACCTAAATAATAAGGGAGATGATATACATATAGAAACTACAATTAAAATAAGGTGGCCCTGAAAACTTACAATAGAATTTCCTATGAGAAAATATTCCCTTTTTTTAATGATATGTCAAAGTTATGAAATATACATATTTCTATCTGGAAATTCTCTCTCTGGGGACAGACAGTATCTCTCATATAGCTTACTGAGCATATAAAGGAATAATCTTTTAAGATTTAAATACTAAACTTTCCCTTATATCTCACATTTATTAAAATAGCATTTTATTTTTTTAATAGACTTCAAACGTAGCTATGCAAAATAATTCTTCACGGCCTGCAAACTTCACTTTGACCCTGACCACACAGATTACCCTAACCCCTGTACCCTGGTAATTCTGACCTCTCTCTTCAAGTGCTTCTTTTTTTATAATTTTTTTTTATTTTTAATTATTATGGGTGTATAGTGGTTGTATATCTTTATAGCACTTTAGATTTTATTTGGAAACAAGGCTAAAAGAAAAATTACCCTAGCTAAAGTTTTAGATAGAACAAAAAAGAGAAATTTAGTTCCATCATCTGGTTTCTTGGCCACTACAAGAAAAGTAAAGGGCAAATCTGAAAGTGAGGGTGTATGTGACTATAAAACTAAAAGAAGAATGTAGAAACCCCTATACTGACACAACTGATACCAGCACTGTAAATTATAAGATTACAGAATTTGTTGATTAACTAAATCAATGGTAATGGAAATCCAGGGATTTTTAAGCCTCCACACAGCATATCGACAGGAATATTATAAATAGATATTAAGCACAGAATGCTTGAGAGTAAAAAGACATGCCATAAATATCTTAAAGTAAACTGTAAAGAATGTGTATTCACTCATTGAACAAACATTTAATGTGTGCCCATTACATGCCAGACATGGTTGTAGGTGCTGGAGATTCAGCTGTGACCAAAGCAGAAAGTGCTCAAAGTCGTTCATCATTTGAGTATTTAATGGAAATGTGACCTTAGTTTAGACTCGTGGGCTCTCTTTGTTCAGGGGTCCCTTTGCTGCAGGTCCTTTCAGCTTCAAACCAAGACCTATGTATTTAATTCAATAGCTGATCTTGAAGAACTTCAAAGACCAGCAATTAGAGTTCCTTTAAGATTTAAATGTGAATTTCTTTAACATATGCATATGTCAAAAAATTCACTAAGAGATGTACTTTAAAAATCACATAATAATGCTGGTGATTTAACAGTGCTTTGCAAATAAAACATTGTGCATTAACTGTACAGGGGCTAAAATAATACAAAAAGAAATGTGACAGTATCATTTATGCTGTCATTGCCAGGCTCATTGTCTGGCACTAATTTCAGCCACTGGAGTTATTAAAAACAAAATGGCAGGTTAACACAGCTTGAAATTCACTGGAAGAGCATAATAAACGTGCTGCAATATATTAAGTCCAGAACTGGTGTCATTCAAGTGTTGAGTCAAATCGCATTATAAAAATTTCACATAAGATATTTGAAGGTTAACTCAATGAGTGACACTCAAATTCTAAAAACATGTACTTATATATGGCCATCAGTTCACTGTTCTCACGAATGATTTTTTCATACAGTCTAATCAAACCAAGAACCTTGGCACTACTGAGGATGTCATAAGAAAATATACTGTCTGTCCTGTAGGGTGACCATATGTCTGGTTTGCCTGGGACAGCAGTGGTTTATAATTGTTGTCCTGGAATAATTAATAATAGTGACCTCTTCCTTTCTTAAGTGTACCAGTTTGGAAAATAAATTATATGCTATCTTTCCCATAAGTCACAGAATTTCCAGATTTTTATAACACTTTCCTTTAGAAGAGTTTCATGAGATAACCAACAGAAAACAATCCTTATAGGTCAACAGAAGTTAAAAAAAACAATCACTAAGAGGGGTACGCTTCTGACATGGTCAAAAATAATTTTTATTTTAATCATAGACGTATTTGTAAATCTGAGCGTATATTTATGTTATTAATAAAATCCACCCAGACTTTATAGACCATCACCTTTGATATGGTCAAGGGGATTGGAAAATATAGCTTAGAACAATCAGAAGCATTCAGGTGGTCCCTATATATGTGATGGAGGTGGAGGTCAGAGGGCACAGGGATTGATGATTATGAATGTTGGCTAAAGTCAACTGAAATGGCCTAGAACTTCAGAATTTGTCCTGAAAATACAGTAGGTTTAGGACCAATAAGATGTCACAAAATTCAAATAAAATTAATGATCTAAAAGCATATTAAAAAATAGACCAGGCGCAGTGGCTCATGACTGTAATCCCAGCACTTTGGGAGGCCAATGAGGGAGGATCGCTTGAGGTCAAGAGTTCAAGACCAGCCTGAGCAACATATGGAGACCCCATCTCTACAAAAAATAGAAAAATTAGGCATGATAGCACACACCTATAGTCCTAGCCACTTAGAAGGCTGAAACAGGGGGATCGCTTGAGCCCAGGAGTTTGAGGTTGCTGTGAGCTATGATACCACTGCACTCTAGCCCAGGCAACAAAGAAAAAACTATAGATAGATAGATATACATACATACATACATATATACATATACATATACATACACATACACGAAGCCCATATATATTATGGCAAATTGAGGTAGAGGTAGACAAGGATAAGAGAGAGAATTATGGACAAACTACTTGGTTTCTTGGCTTTTTTTGCTGTTGTGTCTCATGAGTAAAAGAATAAAAAAGAAACATTACCTTTCTACCTGCCAGACTTTTTTAAAATCACTAGTTCTAGGTCCCGTTTCTTCAGGAGTGGTTTCATAAGGACGCCTGAGCAAATAAATAAACTAAAGCATTTCAAAGGAGAAGGAGTATATGTGTGTGCTTTCAGGTAATAGATGGGGTAACCCTACAATTAGAAGGTTCTTAAAGCAGATCAGACAGTGCAAGGGCTTCTAGTTTCATAAAGGATATAAGGATTTATATGTCTCCAAGGTGACAGAGCCTCATTGGGGAGTGATTACATGGATGCTGGTGAAGGCCAAGGTATCCAAGGTCACGGCTGTGGAAGTCTAGGTTGTCAGACTGAGCTGGCCCCAAGGGAATGGGGCCAGCAGGGCAGCCACCCACCTCTACAAGGAGCACAATGACCTGAGTAGATCCCGGCCACCTTAGACTCACGGAGCCAAAGAAGTGATAGAAGACCATTACCCAGGCAGCATTAAGAGAAGGGGTGGAGAGGTAATTACAAGCTGAGGGACTTATTTTCAGGATCCAGATAAGCCCTAAGACTTCTGTAAAACTTTAATGATAGAAAAGGTGATCTGAAATATTATTAATATTGTACTCTCTTCTTATGTTGGTAAGCAGAAACTCAGAGCAAGATTAGTTTAGAGGAAAAGGCATGGCATTACACATAGATCTTGACCAGGAATTATAAGAGGATGAATAAAAAGGTACTTTTCCTCAAGGAGAATCCAAACCACAATTAACACCATTATCCATTAAGTCTTCTGCTCCAAATTCTCCTATGTATGATTTGACCACCCATAAACATAAGAAACAAATGGAATCTGCAGTTATTTAAAATAGTATATTTACTTTGTTGGAATCAAAATATAGTCAACGTCAGCATAGCAGGCATTCCACATACCAGTAAGAATATTCTCCATTGCAAATAACAAAAACAGAAAAAAATCTAAGACGGGCTTAATTATAAGAAATCTTTCTTTATAGGCTTCCTTCTCATATTTTCTATGTTTTTTCTCATATTTGTTCCCTAAACCAAACAAAATTAATTTTATGCATCCAATAAATGTTCAGAAGGTAATGTAGGTGTAGTTTAACTAAAGGAATGGAATGACTTCAAGCAAGGCTTGATCCAGCACTCAAACAATATTATCGAGGTTTGATTTATCTTTATTTCCAAGCTTCCATTTCCTCAGACGGGGGGGTCTCATCTTAGCTGGCTCCCTCTACTCTCTCCCCCAGCACACACATTACACACCTTTTATTGTCCCACGATGACTGTAGCCATCCTGAGGAATGATTCTTCATTTCTGTTCATGGAGGAAAAGATAACGCTTTTGCCCTAGCATTTCTAGAGAAGTCATGAGATTCATTCTTCGGGGTTTATTTGGGTCCTGAACCAATTACCACAGCCACAGTTATGAAAAGCAACGATTAGCTAAGCCTATGTCACATGCTACACTCCCAGAGCCAGTTGCAATTAGTTCCCTGGCACCACCTTGATCCCCAAAGGCAAGTTAAGTTTGACATGGTGCTGAAGAGGGTAGAGCCATAGATGAAAGGGCCCTGGCTCCTTGATTCACTGCTTGGAAGAAAGGTGCCTGCCATGTTTTGGGCTTTCTGTGAGTGAGAAATTCAATTGGTCTGTAGTCATTATATATTTTGGAGATTTTTATTACTGCAACTAGCATTTTCTTACCAGATAAAAGATGATTGATAGAACAAAGGCCCAGAGAAGGCAAGAAAAAATGTTTAAATGGCCCACATGAAGCCTTTATTTGCTTTATCTTTTTTTATATTCCTGGTTAGCAGCAGAATATGTAATAAAATATTTTTATTGAATGAAATACTGATGGCCAGATTCTAGAAGGAAAATTAAGACCTGCCCTCAAGTCCTTCAAAAGAAAAATTCTGTAAGTAAAATATGGAGAAAACACACCTTTCTGGTAATGATGCATTGTCATCATTCAGACTGCTCAACCTCAGAAGACCTCAGGCCCAACACTTTGTATAATTTATTATCTGCTGTGTGTGTTCTACACCTGCCTATAAACTGCAGCACAGCAGGGACTACATTTGTCTTCTATACTGCGGTGCCCCCATGTCCTAAATATTTGTCCAGTGGATAAAAAATGAAGGGATACAAAAACAAAGGAACAAACAATATTCCACTGTGTGGAATTCTATCTTTCTAGAGCTCGCTCCTATTATACCTGTCCTCTGAGCCTTAGCCCTTCAGTTCTTTAAGCTGTGCCCTCCCCCATTTCCTCCCCATCTGTTAGCCACCTCCTGAACTCTGTTCCCTCCTATTTAGCATGAAATTCCTGTTTCCTTACCAGACTTTTCTTTTCATCAACACCCTGGTTTCCTGGGCACCCTATATTTGTCTTACACTTCTGCAAAACCCCAACTCTGACATAGAGCTACAATTTGTTTTCTCTGATTTTGGTAAACTGTTGCAGAAAAAAAGTTAAACATCTCAGTTGATAAGCCACTGCATAATCATGATCCCCAACTTTAGCTGCTGTCACAGCACTGCATGTTAACACTTTAATGCTTTTCCCGTCCTTGTCAATTCTGTTTCCCATTCTCCTTAATGCTGTTTTCAAATTTCACCCCAAAGCTCCCATTAAGCCCCTTTCACTTTCAGAATTTGACCTTGGTCCCAACCTCAAGGTCATATTGTTTCCACCCAACATAATTTCCCTCAACTTCCTGCCCACTCATATTCATCCACTTTCCTACTTTCCTGGTTGTCCCTTGTTCCTCAGAGGCTGCAGTACTCCTCCCAAAAAAGACCCACTTGTGCCTTTTTAAAACCACAGTCTGCCTTTTCTTGGGGCCTTGATTCAGCCATCGTTTCTCTCCTTTGTATATCCAGTCTCTCCCTCTGTCCTCATTGTATTTCCTCTGCCTCTTGACCCCATGTCCTTGAACGTCCATCCAGTCTGCTTGTCTTCTCATCCAGACTTCAAGAAATAGTAATCTTTATCACACACACTGAGATCTTGCTTGCCATGAAAACACTCCACTGAAATTGTTCTGGCAAATGTTAATAACCTCCACCACTGCCAAATCCAGGAGGACTAGATTGGCCTTTAATTTACGAGATGCCTTGGCTGTGTCTGACATAGCAGTTCTTCACTGTCTTTTTTGACACTCTACTTTCGTGGCTTCCCCAACACTAAATGTGCCTTTTTTTTCCCCTATTTTCTGATTATTCTCAGTCATCATTTTAGGCATCTCTTCTTCTCTTTGTCCCATAAATGATGTCCCTGTGGTCTGTCCTCAGTCCTTGTCTTTCACATATTGCTACATGATCTCATCCACTCTCATGGTTTTAAACATCCAGTATCTCCAGCAGAGACTTTTCCTCCTGAGCTTCAGACTGGAATAGTCAGCTACCCACTGACTACCCAGGAGGATGTGCTCAGAGCAAATCAAACTCAATATACAAAAACAAATCCAAACTCTCCCACACACAATATTCCCCCACTTGCAACCTGACCCTTCCATCCCTGAGTCCACTTCCACTTATGACTTTACTATCTTATTTTCCAAATCACTGCAGGTAGAACTCATTCTTGATTTTTTTTCTTTCTGTATGCCCTCCATTTCAATGAACAGTCCTATCATTTTAGGTTCTTATATCCAAACTCTTCTCTTATAATTTAGGTTCCCATTGTTTCTTTTTTTTTGAGACAGAGTCTCACTCTGTTGCCCGGGCTAGAGTGAGTGCCGTGGCGTCAGCCTAGCTCACAGCAACCTCAAACTCCTGGGCTTAAGTGATCCTACTGCCTCAGCCTCCCGAGTAGCTGGGACTACAGGCATGTGCCACCATGCCCGGCTAATTTTTTGTATATATATATTTTAGTTGTCCATATAATTTCTTTCTATTTTTAGTAGAGACGGGGTCTCACTCTTGCTCAGGCTGGTCTCGAACTCCTGACCTCGAGCGATCCACCCGCCTCGGCCTCCCAGAGTGCTAGGATTACAGGCGTGAGCCACCGCGCCCGGCCTCCCATTGTTTCTTGATGAGACTGTTGCAACAGCCTTCTAATTAGCCTGCCTTATTCCAGCCTTCTCCATCTCAAATCCACCCACCATGTATCCAATACAAATTTGGTCACATCACCTCTTCACTTAAAAAAATCTTGCAAGATCACCACTCCCCCATAATTTAAATCTAAGGTCCTTAACAAGGTATACAAGGCATCACTTGATTCGACCCACACTTACCTCTCCTGTCTCCCCACTCCCCACCTTTCACTCCGTTTCCATCAACAGTAAGCAGGTTGCAGTTGCTCATGCTGAACCCCCAGCCTGGCATAATCTTCCTTCCTTCCCATCACTCGACTAACTCCTATGCCTCCTGTAAGCCTTAAAATACAGATCAGAGATGATCTCCTCTAGGAACTAATCTTCCTTATTAAATATTTCATATATTGGAGTACTAGAAAGAGCAGATAGGATGGACTCTCTTGAGAGGTAGTAAATTCCTTTCAGGGCTGACAAGGAGAAATGGCCACTTGCCAGATATAGTTTAAAGGTCTGGATTATATGACTTTTAAGATCCAGTCAAATTCTGGGATTATATGGGATTATATGATTCTTTTTGTCAGTGAGAGATTAGCTCAAAATCTGTTAACTCAAAAGACTGTTAGTTCAAGAAAAGAAAGTATTATCCTTACCCATTAAAAGAAAAAGTATTCCTCCTTATGTTTTATCTGTCATTATATGCCTCTGTAATATATAAAATGAACCTACAGTGACACATGGATAACATTCTTTAAAGGCCAAGTTAATACTTAACATTTTAAATATTAGAATACTTGACAATAATTGTAAGCCCTACTTCTTATGGCCAAAATAAGAGAATAAAAGATAAAATGAAATTAGATCATAGCACTTGAAAATTAATGGAAATTCATTTCCAATCAGACTAAAACAAGTTTATGAAGTATTCATCACAGATTTGTATGAATTTATAGCTTATAAAAACATGATATAATTTTTTTGTTTAAGGTTTACTAATTTTAAAGTGGCAGCAGAATAAAAATAACTGAAATAAGAGAATTATTTCATGAATGGGAGATTAACCAAAAAAAATCTTTCTAACAGACCACACCAGAATACCATTGTGGGGGTTAGGATATTCTAGTTATATAAACATAGTTTTATATAATAAGTATGAGATCATAAAACTTTTGTACTCTAAGGGCACCATTGCATTAGTATTCAGATTAAATCTGTTATTTTAGTGTACAAAGAGAAATGAAAAACATTGAGCAGATGGTTATCATTCCTTATTAGGAATAGGAGCTTACTCATAAAATGTTTGTTATACACTGAATTTGGCAGAAAAATCAAACATTGAGAATTGAAATGTAATTATATATAATACTAAAAATATTATTACCATGTGAAATTCAAAAGTTCTAGAAAGAAAGAAAATAAGAGCATGGTTAGAATCCAAGCAAAAATGATAGTGTTTTCAGATCTAAAGTTTAATGTCAATTTCAAAAGTGTGGGTATTAAAATAATTCTTTAGTAAAATACAAGTCTACTAAATAAACACATGTTGACATAAATCATCCTCAGTAACACAGTAATAAAACTTCCATTACATTGGGAGAGTACAAATATTAAATTTTACCATTATAATGTGGCTCTTTCCATTAAGCCATCCTCAGTTTTAACTAACTTAAATTGCTTATTGCTCAACAGGAAAAAACAGAACTCCAAAAGGAAATAAAGGGTATTTATTTATTTATTATCATCTATTTCTTTTCCTTTTAAGAGAAACCTAGCCAGAAAATAAAAAGAATGCTAAATTAAATTACATCTTAGCTTATAGCTCAAGATAAGATTGATCAGCAATCTAATTTATGTATTCATGTAATATTATGCTCTATAATTTTGGTGGAATCAATTTGCTCTATATTTTATAGATATGTATTAAGTGAAATCATCTTAAATACCATTTTTAAGGTCAAATTCATCAAGTATCAGCAATTTTGTGTCATTCAACCTAATAAAACATAGCAAGCTTTCATAGGTCTAAAACAATTATTTAAAAATGTAATTATTTCAAAATTTAATAATCAAAAATTTTTAATCTATTTTTCTAATTTGAGTAAGATATAATAAATACAATATTTTCTGAAGTGTTAGAAGTTGTTATAAAAATTTTGTATTTTAAAATGGGCAATGGGACAGAAAGTATAGTTCCCTATTCTTAAAAATTAATATCACTACTATTAGTAAATTCTTACATCATCATTTTACTGAAACCAATTTTGAAAACAATAATATACTTTTGAAGGAAGTTTTTATTTAATTTCAGGCATATATTAATCCAATTAAAAAGGAAAAGTTAAATGGTCAAGACTAATCCCCTGCAGGGTGATTTCCGTGGTGCTGAGCAATCCTGATCAGTCACTAGGTTGGACGCCAGCTCCCTGACTCTACACAGGGTGGAAGGGAGTGGAGGGTCTTCCTCCCTCAAACATAAATAATGGGAAAGCGAAACCTGGCCAGAGGCCAAGATTCTGCCATGTCACCCACATTTCCAGTATTCCTATTATCGGTATCCATGTATTCAGGTCTCTGACTCTTCTTTTTATTCTGAATTTGCTTTTCATTCACAGCTTTCCACAAGTCCTTTAACTCTTTCAGGCTGGTGTCTCGTACATGCAAACTTACTACTCTCTCCGTCCATTCAATGTATAGATTTACAAAAGATATTAAAAATTCATAACATACAAGTTTAAATGATCGAATAGTAGTATCAAACACAGAGAGGTGTTCTTTACAGTTGCTATGCTTTTTATTCCCCAGTAATACCCCAGGATAATGTATTGCAACCCCTTTTCTTAAAATTGAAATTTCTTAAAATTGAAATTCTTAAACCGAGGTGTAATGACCCACCAATGGTCACACAACAAATTTTAAGGCAGAGTCTAGGACTCTTTTGAGATACTTTAAGGTGAGTTAGGACAGATCTATCAATTATCATTTCTTTCAAGCCAAGAGTAAGGACTCTTTGGACAATTCTCCAATAATTGTCTGAGTCCAAATTCAAGTAGAAACAAAAGAGCAGGATGCAGCAATCACTTAGGTGATCACTACCAAAAAGGATCTTTTTACTTCAGTTGAAATAAAAGTATCCTGAAAAAAAAAATCAATCTAATTTCATGAAATTAGAACAAAGTAACAGACTACCAAAGTATTTTTATTAAAAATTTAATGTTATTTTACATAAATTCTTTTATGATGTAGTTGTTTTCTCTATTTTATCTAGATTTCTATGCTTAAAAAAAACTATAAATAAATGGTATAATTTTAAACATTAAGTTTTTATGTTAATGATAGTAGCTCAAATGGTAAATTCTTAATTTGCTTGCTAATATTCTTATAATGAGAATATTTATTAACTGCATATTTGTTGAGTGCCTACTTATGTGCCTGGCCAGTGCTATATATTGTAAATATTAATGGTTAGTGGGGAAAACACAACAAAAATACATTTTCAGGCATAAAAAAAGGGTGAGAAAGCAAGAATAGTAAGCCAAAATTTAAAAGAGCACCAGCAGGAAATTTTAAAATCTAGGGTTGCTTCAGGGCCAAAGGCCCAGAAGAACACTAAGAAAATAAAATAAAACTAAGCCTGGGCGAGGCCTCTAGGCCTGGGCCTTTGTTTCTCCCAGAAAGGTGAGCCCTCCCTTCCTGGAACCGGTCTTTCTTCCTTTCCTTGTGGCCAGCAGTAACCAGAGGAAGAGAATGCGCCTATGGAAGGGTGAGGTTTGTGTTCCCTTTGAATGAGCCTTCTCAGGTGTGGGAGTGTTGGGGCATCCTGGTCTTAGGGCCAGAGCCAGGGCTGTACATTGCAGGGATTGAGGGTCTCCAGGGTTCTGTACTCCCCCAACCCTTTTTCTGACCATCAGCCAGCTCTGCCACTTCCTAGCAGTATGTTAGGCGAGTACCTTAATCTCTCTGCTTCTGATTCCTCTTCATTAAAACGGTATTAGTATCTACTTAATAGAGTTATTTTGAGAGTTAAATAAAAAGACTTAGAACAGACTTAGGACAGAGCCTGACATGTGGAAGACGACAGGTCTCTTGCTATTAGTACTTTTTAATTTTCTGAGAAGCATTCAGTTCCCTGAAAGCTTCCGTGAGCCCAGGATGAAGTCAGAGCCCCCGCTGCACTGTCCCTGGCCCTTCTCTGATCCCAGAAGATATTTTTTTAAGAGAGGGTCACTCCTGGCTGTTGTCTGAGGAGTCCACTGTAATATATGCGGGAGTTCTGATTAAATTCTGATTTCTCCCAGTCTCCTTTCCTTCCCCAGCCTTGACTTCTTGAAAAAGGCTGCAGGGAGAAGAAGTGAAATGACCTTTTGACTCCTGCAGCAGAGTCTCACCTGAGTAGAACTTAGCATCCTTCTTTCTCCTGTGTCCTTCCTTCTCAGGGGAGAAGATATTTCCTGTAGTCACTAGAAAATTCTGCTACAAAGATGTCCTGATATTTGTTGAATAAAGGCAGGAAGGGATGGGGGAGTACTTGGACATGAGTAATAAAGATAGTATTTGAACATTTAGTGCTAATTATTCTAAGAGTCTTATATGAATTAACATATTTAATCTTCACAAGAGCCCTATTGGGGGGTACTGTCATTCCCATTTTAAAGACAAGGAAGCTGACTGACAAAGCATATTTTATCTTAGGTCACACAGCTAGTTAAGAGGCTGAGCTGGGGTTTGAATTTAGATAGTTGCAATCCATTGCCTTAGTTTTTAATGTGTTTAGTATCAGGTTGAGAAGGCATACTTGGATTTTTGTAGAAATCCATGAAAGCTATGTTAATGCCCTTTGCTTTTTGATAAGTTTTTTTAGTCATCTGCCATTTAATTGTATTTTATTTGTAATATTTATGGTTCATATTCTGATTATAGAAATGATTGCATATTGTAGAGGACTAAGAAAATATATGAAGTATTAAAACATTTAATTACCCATAACCACAGGATATAGCAATAACAATATTAATGCTTTCCTCTTCAATAGATTTATTTTTGGATTTTTGCCTAAGTTTTACAAAACAGGTTTCATAGCATTTATTTTTCCTTCAAGTTTTTATTATGGAAATTTATAAGCATAGTCAAATGTAATATAACTAAAATAATTTTGTGGAACCATCACCCAACTTTTTTTTTATTTCAGCATATTACAAGGGTACAAATATTTAGGTTATATATATGTTGCCTTTGCACAACCTGAGTCAGAGCTTCAAGTGTCTCCATTCCCTAGATGGTGCACACCGCATCCATTAAGTGTGAATATACTCATCCCTTCCTCCCCCTCCCATCTGCCAGACACCTGATGAATGTTATTACTATGTGTACACTTAAGTGTTGATCAGTTAATACCAATTTGATGGTGAGTGTATGTAGTGTTTGTTTTCCATTCTTAGGATACTTCACTTATTAGAATGGGCTCCAGCTCTACCCAGGATAATACAAGAGGTGCTAGATCACCATTGTTTTTTGTGGCTGAGTAGGACTCCATGGTATACATATACCACATTTTCTTAATCCACTCATGTATTGCTGGGCACTTGGGTTGTTTCCACATCTTTGCAATTATGAATTGTGCTTCTATAAACATTCTAGTGCAGATGTCTTTTTTATAGAATGTCTTTTGTTCCTTTGCATCACCCAATTTTTAACCCTTGTTAACATTTTCCAGTCTTGTATCAACACCCCCCCCATTTTTTCTTTCAATATTTTAAAGCAAATTTCCAACACTGAATTAGTATAATATTTACTGATTGTCAACATTGTCAAATATTATCATAAATTATTTATATCCAAAATCAAGAAAAGGAGATGCTAAAAGCTACTCTAAGGTCTTCATTCTTTGCAGCTTATAGCATGGTACTTACTTAAAAAAGCTAGAGGACACATGAGAGTTGCACTTTGGAGAGGGATAGTAATGAATTTAGTTTTCCAGTATAGAGCTTGACTTGCCTATGTCTTATAGCTCTTTGTTTTTCATTTCTCTCTTAGCATACACTGAAAGTTCTATTGCTGGCACCATGTCATATTTTTCTCTGTGAGCTCAGGATGTAGTATAAGGTTGGCAAACAGTTTATGGTTAAAGTAGCTACTCAACAAATAGCTAGCATCAAGGGCTCGCAGTGAAGAATTCCTAAATTAGAATTAGGTTTCAAAACAGAAAGAAATAATCCATGGAGATATTTCTTAATCTCACTTAATATTGGTAGGTTATAGAATCCACCAACAACTTCCGAGGATTGAAGAGTTGATGAGCAATTATTGGTTATATTTTGATGGTATAAAAAAATTTCCTAAGAAACAAATTGTTACAAATTATAACAGCAACGTTTATAGAATATATTTTGTAACTGAGGCAGTGTTTCCAGTGATTTACATATATTAATTTATTTCTTGTAAAAATCTATTATTAACCTCATTTTACAGATAATGAAACAGGTTTTTATAAAAATTATCATATAGTGAAATTTTATTATTTAAAAAATAAATAAAAAATCTAAGCTTGGGGATACTGCAAGTTCAGATGAACTGAACCTGGGTCTCCTGCAGTAAATCAGGATCCTCCAAACAATCAAAAGTTGTCCCAAAGCTGTAGTATCTCTTGGATTCTAAATTTGGCAAATATTCTCTGGAGGAAAACAAGCCTAATTTAAATCCTCAGAATTCAGATACATTATACTATTAAAATATGAGCTCAAAATAAAAATTCACCAAATACAAAAAGAATGTTATCATGAGTAAGAGCTGACAGAAATAGCAAGTAAAATTTCAGACAATACAAGGACTTTAAATATTGAAATTATCAAATAGAAAGTATTTTAAATTTGCTATGTCTCAACACGCTAAGGCATCCTTTACCCACCTTAAACATATGAAACATAGTTATAACTTTTGATATATTTGCTCCTAATTATATCAACAGTGTCATTTATGGGTTCTTCCATTAATTTATTTTTCTTCTCATTATGGATTATGTTTTCCTGCATCTCTGTGTGCCTGTTAATTTTTGATTAGATGCCAGATATTGTGAATTTTCACCTTCTTGAATGTTGGATATTTTTGTATTCCCGTAAGTGCTCTTGAGTTTTTTTCTGGGATGCATTTAAATTACTTGGAAATGGTTGATCCTATTGCATCTTTTTCTTAAGCTTTGTTAGGCAGGATCAGAGAAGTTTTTAGTCTAGCATTAATTTTGCCGCACTTCCATCCTTCTGAGTACTCTACCTGATGAGCCACAAACAACAAGGTTTTATCTCTCTGCCTTGTGGGAACACAAATTATTCTCAGGTTTGTGTGAGCTCTAAGAATTTTTCCTGTGTTCCTTTTGAGTGGTTCTCTCCCAGTGTTGGGTGGTCTTTCACATGTCTGTGCTTATCATTACTCAAATGAAGAGCAAGAGAAGTCTGCAGATCTCTAGAATCATTTCTCTGTGCTCCTCCCTCCACTCTGGTACTCTGCCCTACAAAGTCTATCTGCCCTGGCCTCCCCACATATCCAACTTGCCTCAATTCAGGAAGACCCCAGGCTCTGCCTGATTTTCCCTCTTCCTGCACTGAAGCCAGGAAACTCTTCAGGAAGTAAGCTGGAGTGAGTGTAGGGCTCACTTATCTTAAATGGCAAAGAGAAGAGCTTAAAATCAGACAGCAAAAATAGATTATTTTAAAGGAATAATAATTATACTGATGAAAGACTAACCAGTAGCAACAAAGGATGTCATAAGACAGTGCTTTAAAGTGCTCAGAGGAAATAACTATCAATCTATAACTGTGTACCTGGCAAATTTATCGATCATACTGAAGGCTCCTGTTTGAAGGCATCAGAAAGCCAGCAAGGCAGCCAAGACTTAAAGGGCCAAGATTACTGAGAAAAGAAAATGCATTAGATGAGCCAAATTTATTGCTTCTTTTTCCCCTTGAGAGATTTGCTGATTTTCAGTGTCACATAGGGACCACATGGAAAAATGGGGCCTTAAGTTTGAGGCAGTGTCACTTGGCCAGAGACAAAAATTGAAATTCAAGGTTACAAATGCAATCAGGACATAAGGGACCACAATACCAGAAAAAGGAAACTCAGAATGCGACCCAAAATTCTAACACAATTTCCCATAAAGCTTTTGCTGACACCTCCTAAACTATGTAGGTAAGATCAAAAAGAGAATTGCTGATAAGAGAAAAAAGCTAAACATAAATTTCAGCAGACTGACAATGCTGAGAAAATAAAAATTAGAGTTCAGGGTACATCAAAGTAGAAGAACGTTGGGCAATGTCCAGGCTTTAAGTTGTGATACATAGAGGGCTATATCATAGGAGTAAGGACAAAGGAGAAACAGAGCAAACCAAAGAAAGCCTGAAACCCAGTCTCTATAAGCATGCCAGAAGAAAACTAAATTTTTTCTAGGGAAAATTGTATCATCATAAAACTCTACAATTCTTCACATTTATCTCTAATATTTAATTTAAAAAATTAGGCATGTAAGAAAACAAGACATAAAAAATGTCTGAAAACCAAAAGTAAAAAATAGGTAACATAAGCAGACTCATTGTTGATGCAGATATTGGAGTCATAAAACATAGAAGTCAAATAACTACAATTAATATGTTCAAGAAAATACATGAGAAGATCAGGAATTTTACCAAGGAACTGGAATGTGTTTTTTAAAAATCAGCTGGAAAATCTAGAACTGGACAATAATAATTTAAATAAATAACTAACAGGTAGATTTAACAGCAGTTACATATGTACATGCTATGTAATTCCATTTATATAAATTTCTAGAAAATGCAAACTAAACAGAACAATGATTACCTAAATGTGTAGAAGCATAGGAGAAAAGGATTACAAAAGCTCGTGATGATGGTTTCACAGCTATATACATGTATCAAAACTACAAAACTGTACACTTAAAACTTACAACTTATTGTATGTTAATTATACCTTAACAATGCTATTTTAAATAGTAATTATTAGTGTTTTATTACTATTAACATTAATAATAATTGTTAACAGTAATAATTATTAAATTATTAACAGTAATAATATCTTTTAGGAATTAAAGCATGTGGAATTTGAGTTTATGACAAAATAGGTCCCAGGGCAGAAGGACGTAAATGGAGATAATGCTGTGAAGTTTGTGGAAAGTGTTGGCAACAGTAGTTAAGGGTAGACTCTAATGTCACTTATCACTAAAAGAATAAAAGTATGTATAACTAATGAAGTAATAGAGTGGGAAAAATAAAATATAAAATATATTTCATTTATCTGAAGGAGAGAAATAAAAACTAAGGAAAGATAAGGTAAATCAAAAACTAGTATAGTAAATGATAGACGTAAACCAAAATACATTGGCAATTACATGAGTGCAAATGGACTAAATATTCCAATAAAAAAGCAATTGTCATTAGGACTTAAAAAATGAAAAAATAAACAAAAACAAAACAAAAACAGAGAGTATATCCCCATATGCCTTCACTTAAAAACTTCATGAAATTTGTACTGCAAGGAGAATGACTCTAACTCCAGATGTGATCGCAAAAGAAATATCTGAGGAAAGAAGGAATGGTGAGAAAATAAACCAATAAGCATGTATCAAATCTAAACATTTTTGTATAAAATAATAATAATAATAATCTCTACTTTGTGGGGTTAAAAAAAGAACTAGAATACTAAACAACAATCCCATGGAAGTAAGAAGAGGTTGATCATCGCTAAAATGTTCAAAGGAACTTTTATTATTTGGGAGGTGATTGGTTAGCTGTAGAATTGCTAGGTTTTTAAATATGCATAGTAAATTGTCCAGTAAAATAGTAGGTATTGAATGCATAATTTCCAAGCCCAGTGGAGGGGGTAGGAGGGATAGAAAGAGAAAGGAACAAACAGATAAACAAAATTAAATCAGTCCAAAACAACAACAACAAAAAAGAGGAAGTGGAGAAGAAGAAGAGAAAGCTGTGCTAATAGAAAACACAAAAATACTTGTTATAATAGAATCTAGTCCTAATATGAAAGTAATATATTGATCTTGCCAGTTACAAGACATGAATTGTTAGATAGAAAACTGATAGAAAAACCAAATCCAAAGATGTGTATTTGCAAGAGAAATGTGTAAGAATACAGAAGTGTTGGAAGTAATAGACTGTAAAATTATACACCAGACAAAACTACCCAAAAGAAAGTCAGGGTAGGTATTAATTTCAGACAACTTAGATTTTAAGTTAAAAAGCAATGTTAGGAATAAAGAGGATCATTACTTAATGATGAATATTAACTTCTCCAGGTAAATACAATGATTTTAAAATTGACAGACAAGATAGATTAAATATATAAATAAGATTGACTAAAAATACTGTATATAAAACAAAATATAATAGAACTATAAGGAGAAATTAAGAAATCTACAATCATACTGTGAGATTTTAACACTCCTCTCTCATTTATTGATGTCATGCAAACAAAAAACAAAAAGATTAACAAAGAAATAGTATGTTCGAATAATACAATTAAAACTTGATTTAATGGACTTTACATTGTATCCTGCAAACAACAATTAGAGAATATATATTCTCTTATAACACACAATGAAAACTTAAAAAAAATGACCATATACTATGCTGTTATATTAGTACAAAACAAATCTCAGTAAAGTTCAAAGATTAAATATCTCACAAACCACATTTCTAAACACAATGTAAATAATTAGAAATCAATAACAAAAGTCAAATAAGTCAAATAATTCTACACCTCACAATTCAGAAATTTAAAAAATACATTTAAAAATAACTCATAAATAAAACAAAAATCCTAATGGAAATTAATAAACATGTAGAATTCAATGATTACCAAAATACTATCTATCAAATATTTGGAATGCAATAAAAATAGTATGAAGTGACAAACTTGGTCTTCAACTGTTAATATTACAAAAGAAAGGCTGCATACCTATAAACTAAATATCCAACTTCAGAAGAAAAAGAATAAGAGAATAAACTTGTAGAAGGCAAAAGAAAATGAATATTAAAGAAAAGAGCAAAAGTTAATTAAAGGCCAAAGTATAATACAGATGATCAACAAAGTCAAAAAAATTTATATTTTATAAAACCAGAAAATCTCTTACTAGACTGATGAAGAAAAAAAAGAGAAGGTACTAAAAATATTAGAACTAAAAAAACTACAAACACAGCAGAGATTAAAAAATGGACAAAATCTTGAAAAAGATTTAACTTGCCAAAATAATTAAAGTATAAAAGCTGAATTATTCTATTACTAAAAAAAATTATTCAGTAGTTCAAGCACCTTTTTATAAAGAGAATATCTCTTTAGGGTTTAATAGAGTTCAAACATTCAAATAACAATTCCAATCTTTCACAAACTCTTTTCCCTAAGATTTTATTATTTATTTTAAAAATCTATTTGAAAAAGTAGATATTTATAATGGTAGCTAACATTAATTTAAATCTGAAATTCAGATGTTACCATTTATTTTTTTTCTCAGACTACATTCTATAGTTTAGGAAAGTCTTTCTCAGAAGAACTTAGGCACTACAACTCCTGAATGTCTGTATGAGAGGAGCTTAGGAGCAGCAATCTGATTGCAAGAGGAGAGAAGAGTGTTGAATCTAGTTATATAGCACTTTACAAAAAAATGAAGAACAAATCAATTATCCATAAAAGGGAAGGAAATGCCAGCCAGTGTTTGAAGACTGAAGCTCCATGATGCTTCTACTAATTTTAGGTAAAAATTAATACAACCTCTATGGAAAATAGTATGGATATTTTTCAATGAACTAAATATAGAACTACCCTTTGATCCAGCAATCCCACTACTGAGTGTCTACCCAAAGGAAAAGAAATCATCATGTCAAAAGGATACCTGTATTTCTGTGTTTATCACAGCACTACTCAAAACAGCAAAGATATGGAATCAACCTAAATGTCCATCAATAGATTACTGGATAAACAAAATGTGGGATTATATATATATGGAGATATATATATATGGAGATATATATATATATATATGGATACACACACGCACCATGAAATACTACTCTGACCTAAAAAATAATAAAATCATGTCATTTGCAGCAACATGGATGGAATTGGAGGCCATTATCTTAAGTGATGTAACTCAGAAAGAGAAAGTTAAATACCAAATGGTCTCACTTATAAGTGATATCCAAATAATATGTTTACATGAACATGGAGAGTGCAATAATAGACATTGGAGACTTGGAAGGGGTGATAGTGAGAGGGGGTTGAGGTATGAGAAATTATTTAATGGGTACAATGTACACTATTTGGGTGATGGCTACACTAAGGGCCCAGAATTCACCACCATGCAATATATCCATATAATGAAACTGCACTTGTACCCCTTAAAATTATATAAATAATTAAAAAAAGAATTTCATACTGCCAATGTTTAGCTGAATTATTCCACTAAAGTGACAAAGTTTTGCTGACAGATAAACGCAATGAATAACTTCAAGATATATAAAGCTACAACTTAGACTGAATTTTTCTAAACATATATTTGATTAGTATACAGGTTAACATTAAATATTATTTTTGCAGCTACTAAAGGTGCTGAGGATATATGTGCTGAACATGTTCTGTGTTATACATATGTGGCAGGTGGCTGGTTTGAGCCTAACATTGCGATTCAGACTGGCCTGATGAATTGAAAGGAAAGAACTCCAATAATTTCAATAATTTACTTGCTTGAAGGAATCTGGCTGAGTGTAAAATGAAATGGGCAAGACAACATTGCATCTGAAGCACATGATGGCACACAGGATGGTCAAGCTCAGCTCACGGGTCCAGGTCTGAGCCCTGAGGGACACAGAAGCATACTCTTTTGGTACTTGGGAATAAATATTTAATTCAGTGATGGCAAAGGGAACATTTTTCCACTTCTGCGGTGGAAATCAGTACAGGTTTTGAAACAGGAAAGATTTCATGGACTTCATCTTTATTTTACAGCTTGAGGGCTTGTCAATGTGGAAACCCTAGGAAACCATCCCATCGGCATGGCCCACTGACTAGGTGCATTCCTGAAGCTGTGGCAGCGGTGAGGCAGCATCCTCCATCAGCCCCGCCAGGGAAAGGAACACCAATAGAAGGCATCAGAACAGAACAAGACAGACAACTTGACTAGTCCATATCATACACTTCTGAGACAAGAAATAAGTTCTTGAGATTTTAAATAAGGCCAGCAATTAGAGGTCACAAAGAATCAGTGAAATTGGTTGCATATTAAATGTGACCACCTCACTCAATTTGATACTTTAAATCAAAAAAGAAAAATTTGTAAAGTGTGGTAGCCAGCTTCCAAGATGGCCCCCAGTGAATCTCACCTCTTGCTAGTCACCCCTTGTATAGTATCCTCCCTCCCTGACTTAGGACTGGCCTGCGCAACCAAAATAATATGGCTGAAGTGATAACGGGTGACTTCCAAGGTTAGGTTTTGAAAGTTACACAGCAATAGATAACTTTATGCTTTATAATTATTCTGAAAACTATTATGAGATACTTGAGAATTTAAAGCATGGAAATAACATGCTGAAAATCTAACATGATGATATCATTTTTTATGAGGAGAGATCTGTGACTACAAGTAATAAATAAAAGTGTAATATTTATAGCATAAATGCTTATTTTACCTTAATAAAATGTTTGACATTTTATTAAGACAGAGAAAAAGAACTTTTGTAAAAATAACCTTCACAGCAAAAAAGAGTTGAAATAATTAAATAATTTCAAAGGGCAACTTTCCTGTATAAATGTCACTAATGACATTTTTTGTATCTACTGTAATTCACATAAAATATCACATTTCCTTACCATGTTTTCTATCCTTTTAGTCAGAATGTTGATACCTATATTCCCAATAAAATAACAGACATAGGAGTTATTTTACATGATCAATGTGTATGCAAACAATGAATAATAAAGCATTATAATTTAGATATTTAGGGTTCTTTCATCTTTCAAGCAGTCAGGCAATATTGCTTCTAAGTTTTAATCCACTGAGATATGTGACTTGTCTCAGATATAAAAAGAATAAACAAGGGAAACAAACAAGGAGCCACACCATTCTCTGGATAGCCAATAAACTGTATTTACAGGAAAAAGGTAAAGATATAAAACCCATTAAGACCCACAGTACCATTTTTGTTGAAATCCTACACCAAGTGTTTTATTTTATTTAGTTATTATTTAACAGACACTTTATATAGTGCTACTGTGTCCCCAGGCTTTGTTATAAGTGTTTTATTAAAGAGTAATTTATTTAGCCACTATTCTAACATTTGATGGCTATAATTTAGTATTTCATATTTATATAGTGTAAATTGTCTTGCCATCCTTAACTTCAGAAATTCATCTCCATGAACTAAATATGGTTGAATATTACTGACATTTATTTTTCTGCATATGAGAGTATGAAAAATCTGTAGTTAGAATATTGGTATATTTCTCAATGCTTTCAATTCCCAGAGCTATCTGTCCTCAGTGCTGTTACATGACTATATATAATGAAATTGATTATTCTTATTGTGCACTAACTTGAAATTATGACATATAAATTATCTTATCTTGTAAGTTCTTATTTAATCAGGTATGCAACCTGCAACTTCAGAGAAATTAGTAGGAAAATCTTTCCAAGTATAATATTTGAATTAGCCTTTTGTACAGTTTTAGAAATAATTATCCATCAGTGCCTGTGGGAAGCAATAACTTATGATGAGCCTGTGGTGAAGAATATTGACATTGTAATAGGCTATATGCTACTGTGGTTTATCATTAACACATAAGACAAAACAGTAATACTGCTTACAAGAGCACATTAGGATCACTGTCACATTTGTGAAATTGCCAGTGTCTGACCAGGTGCTACCCAAGTTTGTACATTAAAAACATGCAAAATCATTTTTAGGTAGATATTAAATGCAAAACATTTCTTGAAATGTTAACTATTTGCTTTAACAAATATGTTGGGATACGTCCATTATAACTGGCCATATCATTTGTTCTAACCACCACATTATCAAAAGAGGGTTAATACTGTTATGGGGAACATCTATCCCCTAGCCTGGTTGTTTTCTTCCAGATAAAGACTGGTCCAGTAGCCATAACACTCCCAACCTCTCTCCACTTCCAGGAGAGAAGCAACATATCTGAAATTCTTTGGGAAGAATAAAATTGACATGTATAAGTCAATATCTTTTCTCTGGAGACCAAGTCTTTCATGGAAAGCACTTCAAATTCTGCTCTGCTCTTCCAGGAGAGGTATGTCTAGCCCAGTATTGCCTGGGATCAGGGAAACCCATTTAATTTTGGAGTTTAGTATTAGGAAGTCCCCTTGCCTGCACATTCTCCAGTACACAGTCTTGTAGAAATAAAAGTGATATTTTGGTCACCATAAGCTTTATTTCTGTCTTATTTCTTTATTTATTTATAAATTGAGCAAAGAAGAGGAGTGTTTCTTATTGGGCCTCCTACAGGACTTAAAAACATCAATGGTGAGAAAAACCAAATACTCTACAAAATGCCAAAATGCAACCACCCAGACACTAAGCAGCATTTTCATGATTTCTGACATTTATACTCTTACAAACTCCGTACATTGTTTGGACTTACAATGAAGAGTTTCAGAGAAATTAAGCAAAGGTAAAGTTAACAAACCAACATGGCTTGACCAAGAAAACCTCAAAACAAAGGTAATTTTAGGTACCAAGAGACCTAAGAGGCCGACTGGAATGTAATAATTAGGCAATGTCATGCTAACATAAGATCCAAATTCACCAAATTTATCACCTTATTGTAATGCCTTTGCCTTATAAAAGTATACAGATATTTAAAACTTTAAGTATAATTAATCCAAAAACACAAGTAAGGGCTAGATGTGCCTGTATGTTAATTTCATATAGCATTCTGGGTTTTTTTTTACTATCCAGAAATAATTAGGGATGTCTTATGTTCTAATTCGTCCTCAAATTCAATCTAAAAAACTAGAAATAACTACAATTCATAATCAACCTTTACAGACCGTTAAGTTATTGCTTCAATCTCTAACTTTATACCCCTTTCTTCTAAGAGAACCCACTGCATACGTTAGTGCCTTCTAATACCAAAAAACAAACAAATAAGTAAATAAATAAATAAAGGAGAGACTGGGCAAGTGTTGAGAGAAACAAAAGTTTGTGAGATATATTTGACTTACTGGTTAAACCCAACAAAATGCAGAAATGAGGAAATGCAATGGGTTCCAAATGAGGAAAGATCACCTTCTGTTAAGAGAATCAATAAGGGCATGATTCCTTCTTGTGCTTTTTCCTGGTTCTGTCCACAAGCAGGTACTCCAGTGTAGGCAATTGCATGGAGGTTTAGTCTGGAGAACAATTAGGACAATATGCAGTAGAGTTCAGGAAGAAAGGCCCCCTTAGGAGCATGAGAGTGGGCATTTGGAAGGCCTGGTATTAACAAGAGGAAAGTAGCCCAACAGAGGTAGAAATGGAGAAGTAGCCAAAATGGATAGTCAGTCAGCTGAGCAAACAGGGGGAACTCATTTATTCGATGAATATTTATTGAGTGACTATCTATGAAGAGCCCAAACTTAACTGCTGTTGTGAATATAAAAACCATCCCTTTCTTCAAGAAACTTGACATTTAATTGGGAAGATAAGATATACAGAAACAAAAAAGGTAAATAACATTAAAACAAAATGTGATTAAATAAAAAGTTAGACAGGAAATTTAATACAATAGAGAAAAAAGGAAGAAAGGAAAAAAGAAAGAAAGGATGGAAGAGAGGGTGGAAACAATAAAACTTTTACTGAGCTCTTCCTCTTTGCCAAGGTCTTTCACATAATATCTCATTCAAATTTCACAATAAGCACTAGATATGATTGCCCCATTTTATAGATGAGAGAGTAGAGGCTCAGAGAGATTATTTGATTTCTCTAAGGTCATACAATTAGTAAGTGGGATATCTAGGATTTAAATCTAGATCTATCAGATTCTAAATCTTTTTCTCTTTCTCCCAGGCAATAATGAAGAAACTATATGTAAAAGAAACTGAGCACTGGAAAATGAGCAGAACACATTCCTTCATCCATTCACCCAGCAAATATTTATCAGATACTTTCTCTGTTTGAGAACATGCGCATGCTGGGGAAAAATAACCAGAAAGAAAAACATTTTTTTGCATGTTTGAATCTTCTAGGCTAGAGATGGGTACATAGACAGAGAGACACAAACCAACAAACACAAATAATGCAGAACTCAGTAAGAAAAGTGACATAGAAACTGAGGCAGTGTGATGGAGTCCAAATGAGGAAAGATCACCTTATTTTAAGAGAATCAACATGGGCAGGATAAAAAACAGAAAGGTAGGCAGGTCTATAAGGACTGAAGCTGGAGACTCCAGTTCTAGAGAGCACGTGGGTGAAAGTGTGGCAGTGGAAAGCACACTACCAGTCAAGGCCCAACAAAAAGCAATAGTGTGACTGAAGTGCGAGGTCCAGGGAGGGCCTACAGGCACAAAGAGCAGAAAGGGGACTGTAGTCAGCTGGAGAAAGACTTCAAGTATCTTGCTAAGATATTACACTTAATTTTGAACACAATAAATAACTAGGTTGTCAAGCAGAGAAGAGGTACTCTTTGAATTGTGCTTTAGAAGATACATTTATAGAAAGCAGTCTATATTTTTTAAAATGGGCTTTAAAATGCTACCAAAACAGCACAATGAAAAGCACCATAGGTTTGAACTTGTATGATGGCAAAAAGCAATATAAAAAGAGAAGAAGCAGTGCAAAGACCTTTTAGGGATAAAATCTATAAAATTTGGTAGCTGTTAGCCTGTTGAGTGTAAGAGAGAGAGAGGTCAGAGAATGCCTTCAGTGTTTCAAACTCGGGAAACTTTGGAAATGGTAATGGCAGTAACAGGAAGGAAATTTGCACAGATTAACTGCTGGAGTGTGGTGTGCTATGGAAAGAAGGAATAATAGATTGAGTCCTGAGTTCTAATAAAATATCAGAATGGAGAGATTTTACAGACAAATATCATGAGTGATGGTGGACCTAGATATACAAATTTGAACTGCATCAATTTAGAGCTCTTCAATGAATTCTTGAGAAAAGTAAAGTCACCAAAAGAGAGAACATGCAAATCAAATAGCACCTCTTGTATTTTCCTGGATAGAGCTGGAACCCATTCTACTAAGTGAAGTATCCCAAGAATGGAAAAATAAGCACCACATGTACTCACCATCAAACTGGTTTCACTGATCATCACCTAAGAGCACATTTAGGAATAACATTGATCGGGTGTCGGGCAGATGTGGGTGGGGGAGGGGATGGGTGTATACATACATAATGAGTGCGATATGCACTGTCTAGGGGATGGACACGTTTGAACCTCTGACTCGGGGGGCGGGGGGCAAGGGCAATATACATAACCTAAACTTTTGTACCCCCACAATATGCTGAAATAAGAATAAAAAAAAGATAAAAAAGAAAACCCACAATGAGATATCACTTCATACCTGTCAGGATAGCTATTATTAAAAAAACAAGAAGCAAGTATTGGCAAGGACATGGAGAAATTCAAATCCTTGCACACATTGTTGGTAGGAATGCAAAATTATGCAGCCACTGTGGAAAATGGCATGGAGGTTTCTTGGAAAATTAAAAATAGATACCATATGACCTAGCAATCCCACTTCTGTCTATGTATACAAAAGAATTGAAACTAGGATCTCAAAGAGATATCTGCACTCCCATGATCATTGCAGCATTACTCATAATAGCCAAGATGTGAAACACCTAAATGCCCATTGGCAGATGAATGGCTAAGTAAAATATGGGGATACGCACACACACATACACACACATGCACTGGAATATCATTCAGCCTTAGGAAAGATGGAAATCCTGCTATAAGGGACAACATAGACATACCTTGAGGACATTATGCTCAGTGAAATAAGCCAGTCACAAAAGGACAAACAAAGCATGGCTTGGGGATCTAAAGTAGTCTAACACACAGAAGCAGAGAGTACAATGGTGGTTGCCAGAGCCTGACAGGAGGGGGACATGGGAAAGTTACTTATCAATGGGCACAATGTTTCAGTTAAGCAAGATGAATAAGCCCTAGAGATCTGCCGTATAGCATTGTACCCATAATCAAAATTTGTATTGAAATAAGAAAACTCCGAGAAGGAAATAGTTTACAGTATCAAATTGCACAGAGATTAAAGAGAATGAAGAAAGAAAAAAGGGTTTGGTGGGTAGATGTTCAATGAGACTGAAGAAAGCATTTCAGCAGCATGGTGAGAATGCTAAGGTAATTTTGAGTGTCAGTATGGCAGACAGCTGTGGAACTCAGGATTATGCAGGATGATCTTGGTGTTCGGAAGGCAGACATAGAGCTAAGGGCTAACAGGACCCACTAGAAGCATCTGTACCAAACAATCATCAAATTAATTAAAAAAAAAGAAAAGAAATTTAAAGAAAAGTTTTAGAGCCAAGCAAGCATGTATCTAAAAAAATAAAATCAGAAGTAGCTTCAAATTAGCTAATTAACTACCCAGTTAGACGAAGCTGTCCAAAAGAGCGTGGTGAAATAACCTTTTGTTTAGGCAGTGGGTTAATTCTCAAGTGAGGTTGGCACTGAAAAACTTTGCTGTTAACCTTGGCAAGAACTTGGTGACAAGTTTAAAAAGAAAAGTCAAAAAAGGTATTCAAAACCCCTGCAAGAGATGTTCTAAAAATGAAAGAAAAAATTATGATTGCTGACGACATAAAAATAGCCATCAACTGTAATCAGACTAGACCAGATGGAGCCTGCATACACAAAAAAGGCACTGTCGCCCATTATATAAAAAAAGAAAGAAAAATAAATGTTCCGAGTGAGGATGGAATGACATCCCCTTCTAACAGCCAGAATCACAGCACTCTGCAAGGAGTCTTACGGCACCATGTAGGCAGTATTTTTCTCACAGAATGTTGAGAGTGTCTGACAGTTGTGTTCTATCACAGGCTGTGCTTGAAGATAAGAATGCTCTGGTGGGGCAGAAATAGAAGCCGAAGGATTTCCCTGTCTACTAGAGAATAACACTAGAATGTCAATTTAACAAACTAGTGAGGACGACTCAATGCCACAGACCAAGTGGCTGGATTAGAGATCAAGTCTTTCTGGAGAAATCTAAATCAACCTCGACCAGCCCACGTATAAAAGTATAACCTTACTCTGTGCAACTAGGTGACAGGATGACGAGATTGCTGAGATCATTCAATCCAGCTCCAACATTCTATGAGTTTATAAATCCTCATAAAAATTTTTGCTTTTTGCCTGATAAAAATCTAGAAGAAACATAAAATTAGACACAAATAAAATAATTGGTTTGAAATTTTAGCTGAGTATTATGAACCTTCCTGGTTTTATTTAAGCCCAAAAGTTTCCATCTAAATAAGATGTTAAAAACTAAAAATGATATATGTATGTTTATAATATGCATGATGGGTCAGGATGAGGGCTCAGGAGACAGACAACCGAGGCTTGATTCTTGGTTTTGCCACTGCCCCCTGGAGTGACCTAGAGCCATAACTTCTTCCTACCTGTGGTTCCTCATATGCTAAAGGAGGGTAATAATATTAACTACTTCATTGGATTTTTGTTGGGATTACGTTGTGATTTATATAAATCATTTACTAAAGTGCCTGACACATGGCATGTACTCAAGGTGATTAGTATTATTATTTTATCACTATATCAATAAATTAGACCTGATCTCTGCCTGCAACTCATCACATCTAAAACTGGGCACAGGACGGTCTTAACTAAATGCTCAAGGTAACTAATAGCTTCAGGTAATCTGAATATGCTCTAGGTGGCTGCAACCTTAACCTGGATCTGACTGTAGCAGGGAAGAAGGCTGGACCATTGGGAGGAGTGACAGAGGGGACTATAGGCTCTCAAAGTGAGATTGGAACAGCAGAGAAGAAGCCTAGATCTACTTCAGGCCAACAGAAAATCAGAAAGAGCCAGAGGCTCCATCAAATACACCCACCTGGCTGATGTTCAGCCCCTCCAACTCCCAGCATGAAGTAGGAGAGTGGCAGGAGATACCCTGATTTTTTATACCGAGGAGATGAAGGGGTAACACTATCAAGATCCAGCAGTTGTATATTTCAGCAGCAGTAATACAACAATACTTCATTTGTCCTGACAATTTACAAAGATTTATGGACTAAGATGTTCACATCAGAGTGATATAAGTAGTAAAATAAAGGCAGCATCTTATGAACATCCTACATGTTCTACCAAATGAATGATAAAAATCATACAGCTATTAAGATATACTTATAAATGATATTTAATGACCAAGATGAGGCAAAATCTTGGTAAATATTGACCACACATTGCAAGTTCATGTTTTATAAATACATATCCATAAGAAAATATATCAAAACATTAAGAGTTGTGGTCTTTAGAGGGTGGGATTACAAGAGAATTTTTGCTCTTTGAACTTTGCTACATTTTCTAAATTCTATACAATGTTCTTGTTTTAGCATAATAATCTAAGCAACAGTTTTAAAAAAACAAAGAGGGTGGTATTAAATCACTGAAAAACATTTGGCAGCAAAAAGCAAAGAGATGGAGGAGGGAATCCTTTGCTCTCTCCATTCCATTCCCCTTTCTAACTTCCTCCCTTCATGCCTCTCCTCCTCTGCTGGGTTTGAGGATGGCTCAAAATATGGCTGGGGAGAGGAATAAGTTAGTTAGCAGTGACTGTGACTGTATCCCCAACCCTCACCATCTGCCTGCCACTAGTTACCATAATGGCCACAGCAGTCCTTTTTCTTCATCAGGCAAGAGAGTTGTCAGAGTGGCGTTGGCGAGGGGCAGTGGCAATGCCTGCATCAGTGGACAGTGAAATGTAGTCTCATCCTCACATCTGAAAAAAAATTTCTCCTTACCCTTGCCTCCTGCTCTAGTTTGAGGACACTATATCCTCAGTAAAAGACTACTAGATTTTTTTTTCTTTTTCTTTCTTTCTTTTCTTTCTCTCTCTCTCTCTCTCCCTTTCTTTCTTTCCTTCCTTCCTTCCTATTTTTATCTTTCTTCCTTCCTTCTTTCCTCCCTTTTTCTTTTTTAATAATAGAAGCAAACTTTCTCTCTTCTCCTAGCCCTCACCTGAGCAGGCCTTTAAATTAGGCAATTCTAGGGCTAGCAGACAGCTACAATCCTGAGACAAAGATGCAATAAGCCCTTTTGTGACCAAGAAATAGTGTTTAGCCAGTTGGTCACTGAAGGGCGATATAGATCAATTTGTATATGAAGGACTGATATTTGAAATTAGGGAAAGTTATGTGGTGGAATGGACAAGATCTAGTGGCAATAAAAAGTAATGAAGTTCTAGAAATAAAATTACCCTGAGGCAATGGAGAACTATGGCTGATGAACCAGAATCAAAACAAAAAGTCCAAGGCCCATGGAAGAAGGTTAATTTTGGTCTGCCCTCCGTTCCCAGCCACCTGGCACAATGCTTGGATCCTGGGGCAATGGCTCATCATGGGAATATTGACTGAAAGGGGAGCCTACGTGTGGAGTCCCTATGGTAGTGGCACTGAGGGGTGGCAAACCTCCCTCTGAGGACTATGGGTGGGACCTAGACCTTGAAGGCAATGCAGAACATGGGTATGTGCAGGCCTGGAAAGGACCATCCTCCTGGAAAGGACACCATGCAAAAGCACAGAGGAAATGGCTGTAACACTGTAAACATCAGTGCTTCACCCTTTGGGGTGGGAAACAGCCAGACTGTCCTTTTAGAATATAAGCTTCTGGGGCTCTGGGGTAAGTCAAGAGGAGAAGGAAATCCCAAGCAGAAGGCTTTCTGACATGCAGATTTACAGCTAGTTTTAATTTAAATTTGCTGAAGGAGGGTATCAGAACTTACACCACTGAGTACTACAGAGTAATTCAAAACTATTACACTATGAACAAAGTCAAATACGATCAAGTCCCAACCCCCTGAAGCTTTCAGCTTCTTCTCCCTTTGATTCCAAAGTTTCCACATACCAAATGATTTTTGGCAAGCTCCTCACTCCAAAATTGAACGGATTTCATGAATGAGAAAGAGGAGAATAAAGAGGAGCCACCGTTACTGCACAATCTCATCAAGCCGACCACTCCTCCAAAAGCAGATGTGTAAGTCAGGGACAGTACAAGTAGCCCACTGCTCCCACCCTCTTTCTCCCCCACCCACTCTATCATGCATCCAACCAACGCTGAGAGCTCCAGTGGCAGGCCCTGAGTCTGCTGTTCACTGGGTACCTAGCACAGTGCTTGGCACTTAGAAGGAGCACCACACGTATTTATGAAATGAGTGAATTAGTTGATTTGGTTACCAGGTCATACTTGGAGCAGGGATGAGAAAGAATAACACGTGATCACAATCTAGAGGAAGACTGAAGAGTGTGTTCATTAGCACTAAGATCCTTAGGAGGTCTGAGAAGGGAAATAAGTAGTAATGGAGAGGAAGAGCAGAAGCAGAACAAGTTTAGTAACTCAATTTTTTTCTCCATAAATGTTTCCAGCACCAAGCCCATTCCCCCCCCAATCCCATTCATGCCCCCACTTTCCCAAACATTGGTATATATCAGGCTAAAGGATCATGGTTTGTACATAATGAACTGAATTCATCCAAAGCCTTCTCCTGAATCTTTTGTCTACGCTTGAATACACCAGAGGAAATATGGAAAGGTAAAGCACTTCTACCTTTCACATCTGAATATCTGTATCTAATATCCCCAAAACATATAGGAGAATTAAGTCCATTGAAATGCATCAATAGAAATGGAAAATCCCATGAGATCTTCTGTCCTATATGACAAGATATATTTAATACTGGGTCACTTGTAATATGCTGCTTTCAATTGCATTTCTGTACACATAAATAAAAATAATTAAATAATAATAAAACATTTTATTTTTATCTTTTGCTGTGATGGAAGTGAACCAAGTACATAATTAAAAGATGTCAAAATTTTCCTTTATTCTTTTATTAAAGTGTATTGGGTAATTTGGTGCCTTGAATAAACCCAATTTGTATTGATTTTCTAGAGATAATATAACGAGGGATATAAAAGCAGCTTGTCACACAGTGGCAAAAAATGGGACTGAATCCTAAACCTAGAGAACAACTGCATGTTAAATTTAATCAGAGTGCCAGCTGGGCATGGTCAGATTTACCTGTAACAACCACTGCTCCTCTGGGAATGCCACTCAGATAAGCTCAGACCCCTATAGGGCAAAAAAGTCCCCCTCTGTTAGTTCCCTTCCCTTCAGGTAAATAAGGTCTTTTATACCACAATGTGACAGGACAGCTACCCAGCACAAATTTGGTTAACCTATATGAATATGTAAACAATAAAAAGTTTAAAATATCATTATAAAAAATCTGGCCTTTTGTTACTAAACATCATTTCACTCAGTCAATTTTATTAAACACCAACATCCTATGGTAGAGGATGAAGCAGATCCAGTAATCACATTGAAGGATTTATGGTTTGGTGGGTATGCCTTTAAAGTCAAGCTTCCTAACTGGAGTCCAAGGACACATAGTCCATAAATGAGCTTCCAGAGGCAGAGGAATCCCTTAAAGTAAATGCAATGTGTTTAGATGTTGGCATGTGCATTTGGCAGTGCTATGTGTTTGAGAGATACCAAATTCTCAAAAGGACTAGTGGCCCCAATGAGGTTAAGAACCACTGCCTTGAAGCTTATAACATATTCCATTTCTCGAAACAGTTCCAGTTAATCAAAACATTTTTTGAACTTTTCCTTTGCAATGTTTCAAAGCCTAGGGTACTTTTGTGAATAATCTCAATAATGACAAGTGTTCCTTAAAGGAAGGCTCTGATTTTTAAAGCCAGTTAAAAATATGGCAGGAAAATATGATAGGTAAATGCTTAAACTGTGTAGTTTATTTTTAAACAAAATGAATGTAAATATATAATAATAAGACTAATTTTCTGGGGGGATGTAAAGTGGATTAAAGGCCATACATTAATTGAAAATCACATGGAAAAACACCAATGAAAACATCGGTACTATAATGATAATTCTAACCAAATTGGAAAAACATCACATATCATTTTTTCATTTATTGAACAAATATTTGCATGTCTACCATGTACCAGGCACTCCTGTTAAGTACTGAAGATACAGTATTTAACAAAACAGATAAAAAATTCTTCCCCTCATGAAGCTTTCATCCTCTCATCTTTTTTTAACAATTTAATTCATCTAACATGTATTGCTCAGCTATGGATAAGTGTTAATAGGAATAAAATAGAAAAAATAAAATAGAAGTTAAAAAAGATATGTTATAGAGAAAATGATGTTTGGGAAGAAATCTATTAATGACAAAAATATAAATACAATATAATGTTTAGCATGCAGATATAAATATTTGATAAAAATGAACAGCATTATTATAACCAAACACAGAAACAAAGAAGTAAAGGGTAATGATATTATATGCTCGACAATTCTCAGAAAATATGTACAGTATATTTTTTAACTATACTCACGTACCTGATCTAAGCAAAAGCTACAGAATGATTTGGGGGATTTGGGAGCACAAGATCATAAGTTAACACGAAGGCAATGAAAATAAGGTTAGTATCAGGCTGGGGACTGAGTTTGCTCCCTTCTGTGTAAAGGATAAGGACATGCCAGATCCAAAAATTCATGGAAAAGGACATTTTTACTCCAGGCCTAAGTCACTTTCTTAAATTAAATGAGCAAATTAGTCTTCATTCTTCTCTAATCTGAACACTTAGGTTATTTCTAACACTCATGCTGTGGATCAAAGAGCCCATAAATGCAATTTTCTGACATTACCCTTTACACACACACACACAAATAAAAATAAATAATTACATATGGTTTATAAAAGTCTATGTGAAAATGCAAAATAAAGAAAGAAATTAAAAATCTATGTGAATGAACAGTTAATGTAATGTAATGGCATAATGTCTTGAGCCATGGGGTTTGCTGGGAAGAGAATCAAGAGATTATCTTCTGTTCCCTACTCCTCCCCAGGATTGCCCACTATACCTCCCATTATGTGCCTAGAAAACTCAGATGGGTGCATATTGGAAATAAGGGAATAAATAAGGAATCTTCAAGTATTCTAGCCTGGGTACTAAGAAACTCATCTGAGCCTTGTAACTGTGGCTGCCATTTCAAAACTTTCTCTGCAAAACTTATGGGAAACCAGAAATCTTGATGAGAGGGGAGACACATACATGTACACACACACACACACACACACACACACACTCTCTCAAAAACAGACCTTTTGAAATACAAATGCTACTTTGGAATGAAGAAATGGAAACAATAAAAGACTAAACAACTTGATATAATGATGGAAAGGAGTTTTCTTGGGTATAGAGAATATTAGTTGTAAAACTGATTTTTCTTCTTCAGATGGGTTTAGGGCCAGGGAGATGGAAGCCCAGGCACCAACCTGGGGGTGATAAATTATCAACAGACACAAAAGAGCTGGCTGAGACCTAGGGAGAATGACTGCTTTGTGAAAGAGCCTGGTGAGGAGTCTAGAATTGGGGATATTAAAATCAATTTTAACATTTATGTTGTCAGCCTATCTAACATCCTCATGTTATCTTCAGGCCTGAAGTTAAAGGTAGTTTAAGATGTGCAGATTGAACTGAAATGTAAGCATTTTCCTGGAATGGGTAAAGATTTTTCCTCAGGTCACTGAGACTCAGTATCAACTCAAACATCAGATATACATCAACAGACTTCTCCGAGGTAAACACAGTCGACTGCTCTACCATTTGGATTTAGAAAGAGAATAATATCTGATCTGTCTAATAATAAATTTTTCCACTAATTTCAATGTTTGTTTCACTTGTATCTTAAAGGAACAGTTTCTCAATATTTTAAACATTGGCTATTTACATCATGAAATGGTTGCAAATAATGTAGGGCACACTAAGAAATTCCCATTGAAAAGACAAAAATATAATTTAAAACACTTATATCATAAGTAATTGTAAAACTAAAAGGTTATTCTAAGGAAATAAAATTTCTCTTAGTAAACTATTTAATGAATCAGTTTTATTGTATGATTTTTGAGGATATAAAAAAAATCATTGTTTTTAGTCTGTGAAGATGCCAAGTAGCTCATGCAAATTGATCTTAGAAAAATCAGAATACTTTTCTTCAATGATACTATCTGGCAAAATGACCACACATTCACCTACAACACAATACTCTGTGACTACGTGATCATTAAATATGATAGTGACGAAAGTTAAAGAATTGGGCTTTGTTTTGTTTTGTGGAAGAAAAAGTTAAGCCTTTAGAACGATGGTATTTGAGTACATAAAGGAGTCATTGAGGCACAGTTAAACACTTGCTCAACTACTCCTGGTGGTAGGAAAGTTAGAAAGGACGGGATTCCTGTTCCAAGAGGTCAGATAACCAGATAACCATGGCTAGGCATATAAATGGCCCAGGTTAAGCTGAGCTGCAAGATAAAGAATGTTCCTTGCATTCAATAATCTCCAAGAAAACAAGCCTACTTGCAGAAACGTTTTTAAAAAGTGCAGACATAACAAACATTTTAACATTTTCTCTAATGTCAGTGCTCCCCCAAAGCCCCCATCTCAGGCTATCACCTGCTTCTTCATCTTATCTTTATCTAAAAAGAAAGTAGCCAACATCAGATTATATTTTTCAAATATTATAACCAATATTAAATGAAATTAAATGCAGATTATTAATGTAACACATAAAAAGCATTCTAACAAAATTTTCTGCTGCACTGATATCCTATTTAAGAAAAGTGAGATGACTCATTCTGATGTCCTTTCAGCTGATTTGTACTTTTCTTTATTCTATATTCAATGACTCCCTCTTCTACTCAATTGACCTTATGTCCTGACAGTCAATTTCTTAGAAAAAGTTCTTATTAAAACACCAGTAGATGCAGTAATTAGTAGTACTTGCTGACCTTTTCCCATCTAGCACTAAAATAAACCAGATTTTCCTTTTCATAATTTCATGGTATCCACTTTCCTTGACTTGTAGCCAAAAAATATATATACAATACTTATGCTGAAAAGTGCCTGCTAAGTAGCACCAAGAGAGGTTTGATAAATATTTTATTCTTTTTCTAAATGTAACTGGACTCTACAAAATCAAGTAAATTTCAAAAGACTTTAAAACCGGCAAGAATAAAGTTACTAATGTCACATTTTAAAAATTCTATCAATACCTCATGAGTTTTTCAGAAAAGGTCAACCAGAAAATAAAGATCTCCAATCCTCTGGTCTGTAATTTAGATGAAAAATTTACTTGTAGCGTTTGTTTTTCTATTTAAATGTTCTGTTGTGCTTTTGTCCTTGTAAGTTATTCTTAGGTTTTAATCACTTCTCCAGTTTTTCAAGATTATGTTGCAACCTTACCTTACTGCCAATATGCAAGCAACTATTTTTACTTAATGTCATTTGAGTAATCAATGGCTTGTTCTCTAATCCTGCAGTCTTCAACACTGGGCCACAGACCGTCTGGTCCCAGTCCGTGGCCTGTTAGGAACTGGGCCACAAAGCAGGAGTGAGCTGAGGGCAAACAAGAGAAGCTTCATCTGTATTTGCAGCCACTCCCCATTGCTGGCATCAGCATCACTGCCTGAGCTCCGCCTCCTGTCAGATCAGCCACAGCATCAGATTCTCATAGGAGTATGAACCATACTATAAACTGTGCATGCAAGGGATCTAGGTTGCACATTCCTTACGAGAATTTAAAGCCTGATGATCTGAGGTGGAGCTGAGGTGGAGCTGAGGTGGTGATGCTAACCCTGGAGAGCAGCTGCAAATACAGATTATCATTAGCAGACAGGTTTGACTGTGCAGAGACCATAGTAAATCAATTGCTTCCAGGCTCATATCAAAACCCTATCAGTGAGTGGCAAGTGACAATTAAGCTGCATCTGGTGGCAGTTTTTATGGTGGCAAGTGAGCATCTTACTTCAATTGTATAGCTGCATTTGGTGGCAGGCTTTAAGTCAGAATCTGACACTTATTTTAGTCCACATGTGGCCCACCCATTATTTTATTTACCGGTTCCATCCACACCTCTTTCCCACACTGCGCACTTATTTCAATCTCAGTTTTGGTAAGCCCACAAGCTAATCCTAGCAAAAATAAGTAAAAACCAAACATCACTGGGGAACTTCTTTGAAAAGGGGAAGGACCCAATGATGAGACAGCAGAAGACTCTAAGACTGCCAACAAAATTAAAGCTGTATTTAAAAGAACATACCAAGAGTCCTACTTAAATTATGGGTTCATTGCAACAGGTGAGTCACATTCTCCAAGCCCGCTTTGTATAATGTGTGGCAACCAACTATCCAACAAAGCCATGAAACCTTCAAAACTGCTTCGCTACATGGAAACCAAGCACCCTGCATTAAAAGACAAGCCTTTGGAGTTTTTCAAAAGAAAAAAAGGTGAACACAAGGAACAGAAGCACTTACTGAAGGCCATCACTTCAACCAATGTGTCTGCACTGAGAGCATCATTCTTAGTGGCTAACCACATTGCTAGAACTAAGAAGCCTTTTACTATTGGTAAAGAGTTGATCCTGCCTGCTGCTAAAGACATTTGCCATGAACTTTTAGGAGAGGCTACAGTTCAAAAGGTGGCATGTGTTCTTCTTTCAGCTAGCACCATAACTAGACAAATTGATGAAATAGCAGAGGATACTGAGGCATAATTGTTAGAGAGGATTACTGAGTCACCGTGGTACGAAATCCAGGTTGACAAGTCTACTGATGTTGACATCAAGGCAATGATGCTTGTTTTTGTGCAGTATATTTTTCAGAAGGATATGTTATGTGCACTTTTGTTGCCAACCAACACCACAGCTGCAGACCTATTTAAGTCTTTGAATGATTACATATCAGGAAAACTGAATTGGTCATTTTGTGTCAGTGTATGCATGGATGGAGTGGCTGCCATGACTAGACAGCTTTCTTCTGGTTTCACTACTTGGGTGAAGGAGGTCACTTCTGAATGTGAGTCTACGCACTGTGTCATCCACAGAGAAACGCTGGCTAGCTGAAAAATGTCACCTGAACTAAACAAACCTTTTGTAGGATGTGATTAAAATTATCAACCACATTACAGTACCTGCCCTTAACTCACATCTGTCCACACAGCTCTGTGAGGAGATGGACGCAGAGCACACACGTCTTCTCTCAGGATACACAGAAGTGAGGTGACTTTCTAAAGGTCGATTGCTGGCCAGAGTTTTTGAGTTATGAGAGCCACTCCAGAGATTTCTTTTAGAAAAACAGTCACCACTGGCAACACATTTCAGTGACACAGAATGGGTCACAAAACTTGTTTACTTGTGTGACATATTCAACCTGCTCAACAAACTCAATCTGTCACTTCAGGGGAGAACAACTGTGTTCAAGTCGGCAGGTAAAGTGGCTGCATTCAAAGGCAAACTGGAATTACGGGGGCAAAAAAATGAACATTGGGATTTTGACATGTTTCAAACATTAGCAGAGATTTTGAAAGAGACTGAGCCAGGACCTGCTTTCTCCCAGCTGGTGCACGATCACCTATCTCAGCTTTCAAAAGAGTTTTGTGGGTGGCATTACTATCACCCACAAGAGACCCCTGAACTGGGAAGGAATGGATCCAAGACCCATTTGTGAATAAGCCAGATGAAATGACTTTGTCTGTGCTAGAAGAGGATCAACTGCTTCAGATTGCAAATGATGGTGGCCTTAAAAGTATGTTTGAGACGACTACAAATCTCCATACGTTCTGGATTAAAGTCAAGCCGGAATATCCTGAGATTGCCACAAAAGCACTGAGAAGCCTGCTTCCATTTCCAACATCCTATCTTTGTGAAACAGGGTTTTCTGCAGTGACAGCAACCAAAACGAGATTACAGAGTAGACTGGACATAAGCAACACACTTTGGGTGTCACTGTCTCCCACCGCCCCCAGATGGGACTGTCTAGTTGCAGGAAAACAAGCTCAGGGCTCCCACTGATTCTGCATTATGGTGAGTTATATAATATTTTCATTATATATTACAATGTAACAATAATAGAAATAAAGTGCACAATAAATTTAGTAAGTTTGAATCATCCCACCCCCCAGTCCCTGGAAAAATTGTCTTCCATGAAACCAGTCCCTGGTGCCAAAAAGGTTGAGGACTGCTGTTCTAATCTATCCATTTAATGGAAGTGTTAAATAGCACCGAATCTAGGACTGGCTCCCCTGGGTCACCAAGTATCCCTCTTACTTCTAAAACATTAATGGTCACCTTTGGGTGACACTACCATGGTTTGTCTGGTTCCAATATCCTTCTACCTTTATGCTTTCTCTCCCCACAGTGGAAGCCATGTAAGCTTTCCTGGATGTTCAGTCTTATCTCAGGCTTTGGACCAATAAAATCCTCATGAGAAGGGAACTTTAGCTCAATATAGAGTACTAGATATCGAGTCAACCTTGCTATTTGTCCAACTCTGATAACTGACTCTTTGGCAAAGTTCTAACAGCAGGCTTCTCTGCCTTGTTCCTGAAACCAAGCCCCAACTGATCCTCTAGATGTCGTAACTGGGCCCCTTGCTCATTTCCCTCTGTGCCTGGGTCATTGTCCTGATAAAAGCACTGTGCCTGTCTGTTCTCTGGAAACCATAAAGTACCCTCCATTCCCTAAAGAATGGAATTTTTCCCCAGTGTCTACAGTTATATCCTCGTCCCATATCCCATCCCATCCCATCTCCAACATCTCTCACTCAAGCCATGTCTAGTTCCAACTTCCAGAGCCCCAGTGAAGTTAACACGTCTGACTGCATCTTAAAATAGAAAACAACCACTTGTAAATTCGTCAACAGAATGAATAATTGGTCAAATAGAACTTTCGATAGATTTATAAACTTATGTAGGTTGACTAATCAAAAATCTTACCACAGCCATAAAATGTTAACATTATCATTTTCTCTATATAATATCCACCATTATCACCACATAATAGGCCAAAAAAGTACACATTTCATAGAATGTCATAAGAAATGGTACAATATATATTGAATTTCTTCTTAAGTTCTTGAAAAAAATGATTAGGCAAAAAGATTCATAATTTCATGAAATATGTATATTTTATTTCTTTTCTTTTTGAAACATAGAACTTAAAAATGTCTTCAGATGCTTCATCTATTCCTCATAAATCATTCTTAAAAAGTCAGTACCTCTATGATGCTCTGCTTTCTTATTTTCTACACTAGTAGTGTCACTTTATATTATGATTTTCTTGGTAAGGAAAATGGCAAATGCAAATAAGTTAAACAGGGCCAAATGAATAATCTATTGTTGAAAAAGAGAGCATTTAGAGAAAAAGGACTCTCATACGATACTGGCAGGAATGTAAGTTGTTTCATTCTTTTCAGAAAGCCATTGTACAATTTGTTTCCAGAGCTTTTTTAAAAAGCAAATTTATTTTGACCCAATAATTCTCTGTCTAGGAGTCTTCCTTCCCCCCAAAAAAAGGGAGAAAAAAATTAGACATTTAATCAAAGATTTATATACAAAGATGTTTCATTTACATCAAAAGAAAAAAAGAAACAACCTAAGTAAGCAATGAAGTTTGATTCAAAAAGTTACAGTACATCTATATGATGGGAAACTATACAGTCTTCAAAACTTATAATACTTAACGTGATGGGGTTAAGATTATTTTTTTATCCAGAAATAAAATTGTGTTCTGGTTCATTAAGAGTGGTGGAATGATAATGGCAGGTAATTTTAATTTTCTTCTTCTTTTTCATTGTTCTTCCTCCTCTTCTTTTTTTCCTTCCTTCCTTCCTCTCACTCTTTCTCTCACTCTTGCTCTCTCGCTCTTTTTGTTCTATAGTTTCCAATGTTCTACACTAAGCACACATTGCTTATTTAAAAAAAAATAAAGTATTATAGAGAATGTAAAACAATTTAAGGGCATGAAAGTATGTTAAAATAAGGATCTAACTGATTTCTCTTTTTATTTACTTAATAAATTAACAGGAGTAATTTTCCAAAAGAGCTATGGTTGCTGTGACTTCCTAATCTATTTCTCTGTGGTGACTGC
Organism: Eulemur rufifrons; assembly: GCF_041146395.1. Lineage (NCBI taxonomy): Eukaryota > Metazoa > Chordata > Mammalia > Primates > Lemuridae > Eulemur > Eulemur rufifrons. The sequence goes on along the minus strand of NC_090998.1, from coordinate 34,283,344 downwards.
CCCCATCCTCAGTACACTGCCCCAGCAGATCTCTAAGGTAGATCTTAAAGAAAAAGAAAGCAAGCAAACAAACCAAAAACACTGTATCTAAGAACCCTATTTAAATACAATATGCTATAGCAAACTGCAGCTGTCTGTTCCCACCAGCAGATTTTTACTGTACTTTGGAGAATCACTGTGATGACAGACTGATAAGATAGTTGTGGGTAGACTTTAAATTTAAAAATAAAAACTTACCTTCAATTCTAAACCAACTAGTTCAACAGGAAAGAATTATGGATAGTATAAATACTTACTGAGTACTTACCAACTTTGATCAGCTTTATAGCTATATGTGTAATGAGGACAAAAATGAGTATAAGAATCCTTTTTCAAATGGAGATTTTTCAGAAAAGCACTTTGCACAAGGTCACATATCTAGATAGTAGCAAATCCAGCTCTGCCTGCCTCCAAAGCTCATTTTGTTTCTAATATATCACTTAGCACTAACGATTTTGCCAATTAAGAAGAGGGTAATTAAAGAGAATGTATGTAAAGTACCTTGCACTGTGTTGGGCATTGAGCAGGTGCTCAAGAAATGGTAGTCATTGTTATAATTGCTAAAAGTGAGTGACTTTTGTATATTTTCACTTCAAAAAGAATTAAAATGTGAGGAAAAACACAACCTAAAATGAATTTCAAAGAGCTTCTGTTAGTTGAATTGGCTTATTTAAAAAAGAAAGCACAATTTCCCACATGATTCCAAAATTCAGAATCCACAATGCAATAAATTCGTGTTTATTCAGAATAATCATGATACGAGGCTGGTTATTGAAATGCATAGACAGACTACCAATGTCTTACATTGTACATACAATAAAGTCCCCTAATGTCTACTGAAAGGAAGTTTACCTTTTAATGATGCAGAAGACAGTTCAGAATCTTTTACACACTGTGAATATAAATTGTCACTGTGGTCTAGAGAAAGACCCATCAGTAAAGATATTCAGTAAAATGATCTCTAGATAATCCAACTTCTACTACTTTACAAAGCTAATTACTAATAGAATGCCTTCAAATGGAACTAAGGGAAATATTTTGGGTTTCTTAATTAAACACATTCGGGACCAGACTTCGAGCAATATGAGTCTAAATAAAACAGCATGAACATCAGCTATTCTCATGTGGTTAGATTAGGACTTGTATTGAATTCTCAACAGTATGAAAAGGTTCTTCTGTGAGGGCAGGGACTGCATTTTTAAGATCTTTTTGATCTTGTCATAATGCTTGGTTATCTGCATATAAAACACTGCTTGATAGATACCCATTGACTGACAGCTACTCTATCCCAAGTGGAAAATGATTGCTTTCTTGGCTGGAGTAAGAATGTGGAAGTTCTCAAATCAGTCAGTTAGGTTACTTTCCAACTACTTGTAAAGCCACTTTTGTCTTAGAGCCAATCCTACTTTCTGTAGACCTCCTTAGTCTCTCCGGTTCTATTACAAATGTTAACAAATCAGTTCAGGAGTTGAATTTCAAGGAAAGTGTTATGTAAGAGAAGCAGCCTCTTAGAGTACAACTAACTACTGTGGGGACATTGTGAAGTAAGTTATTTAACACCGACATCACATGGTGCTCTCACCCATGGAAAACTGTGCAAGGGACACTATAATAGGGCAGTGAGATCAACTCACTCCCGAGACTCTGGAGACACTTTTTTTCTGCATCCTAGATATCTAAAATGGATTATAGATGAGATGAAAACAGCCTCCCATCCCACAGCCAGATCTAGGGCAGGTCTAGAAATGTGAGGTTCAAGTACGGTTTATTATTATTAATCATCATTTGGATAAGATCTATTATTGATCATCATAAATCATAATATATCCTGAAAGTATAGCTGTACACTGAAAACACCTAGAAGGGCATAAAAAATATTGCTAGATTACTAAAAGAAATATTACACCATTAACAGAAAATGAAAAGTTATAAGAACTCAGATACATAGGATTAAGAGTAAAGAAGTACTTCAAAAATTGTCCAAAATCTATACAAACTCATCTGAAGGGAAAGGAAAGAAATTGTGTTTGACCTGTTAAGTTTCAGATGTCAGTAAGTAAATGGTGGAAGCTAGGAGAGAAGTCAAAGCTATGAAAGAAGTGTGTGTGCATATGTATGTGAGTGTGAGAGTGTGTGTGTGTTTGTGCTATATTTAATAGTCACCTCCACAGAGTTGAAAGCTAATGCCATGGGAATAAACAAGGGCAATGAGAAAGAAAGTGTAGACAAAGAAAACGAAGACCAAGAACAAAACCTCGAGGAATGCCTATGTTAAGTAGTATAAAAAGAATGGGTTACGAAAGGAAAGCACATAAAAAGCTGGTGGGTGAGAAAGAAATTGAAATAATTTAGTACCACAAAAGCCAAATAAAACCATTTTGAGAAAGCAGCTCTGGGGAAGAATTTGAGAATATGGTGGGAGATTGAGGAAGAGGTGAACTGAGAAGATGGACTCTGACAACATTTTGGTCAAAGCATTTTGGTTTTCAATGAATGCTCAATATAATTCAAGTGAAGGAGGATTTATTTAATAATCTGAGAGGCAATCTCATATGGAAAGAAACTAAAGTTCAGTCTAGTAGGCACATGAACAGGGGAGCAACTAGGACCAAAGTCACTCTCTCAGAGCTTATATGAGAAATCTCATCTTCTCTATTTTTTCTCTTGAGTAGCTTTCTCTCCTTGTGCATAGACCAACATGTTTGTCTGACTCAAAAATATATTAAATTATAAGGCAAATATTCGCCACAAACTGAAACTTCCTTGTCTTAATGCAAACTCATTAGAAAATCTGATAAACTGATAAGCTGCAGGTCAGCCAATGAGTTCACAGCCTTGGGTCATGTGCACATTCCTGTCCAATCAACTGCAGTAAGGGGGACGTCACATGGCATAATCATGGCCACCAAGGCCTCCATCCAGCAAAGGCCATGGACTAAGGCAAAATTCAAAAAGGGTATATGGGAAGGGTGGACCAGGAAAAATGTGTTTATTTCAGGCAACCTACAAGTGACTGTTATAATTTATTCGGTGTTCAAAAACATAGGGGTGCCTACACTGTGCTAGATGCTATACACTGAAGTCAAATTTTGCTTCTTCTCAAATGTCAACAGAGTATAAAGACTCAAAGAAGTTAACAATGACATAATTATAAACTATTAGCAATATGATAACTTCCATATGAAAGTGATAAAATGATCAAAGGAAATAGAAATGACTTCATAGAGGAGGTGACATTTTTGCTGACCTTTCAAAAATGAATAAGATTTCAACAAGAGATGAAAAAAGGGAGTGGGAGAGGGAGGAGGCCTAATCTAGTACACATTGTGTCCACTGTTAGGCCGAGAGTTCCTTGCTGGTAAGGAATATTTCCCACTCACTCTTCATCTTTAGTTCCTAGTGTAATATCTGCCACAAAGTAGGAGTTCAATTAATATTCAAATTTTAATATTGAACATTAATAACTGTAAGTAAGAGGAAAGGAGAGGAAAGCATCATAAAAATTATGAGAAACTTTGGATCTGTTCAGAAAATAATAAGAATATTCAGTACTTGAAGCCTAGTGAGAGATAATAGAAGGGTAAGTTTAAGGCCATATTATTAAGGGTCTTGAATGTAAATCAAGTGTTAGACCTTCAGCATGGTGTAGGAAATATCACTGTCCTGGAAATAAAGAAACTAAATTATAAGACCAGATCTGGCAAAATTCCCTTGACTATCCTTATGTGTGACATGAACCTGACAAATTTTCTCTACCACTTCAGACAATTGTTATGAGACTGAAATTAAATAATAAATGTTGAAGATAGTGTCATTCATTTCTGTATCCTCTATAGCATTCATCACAGAACTTTGCCCAGTAAATGTTTAATGACTTTATTTGTGAACAGTAAAACTATTCAAATGTAAGAAATGTTCAATCCCTACAATTAATCAACCCATTGCACTTAATACATATTCAATAATTATTTGTTGAACTGAGTTAGTTTTTCACTTCAGTATCTATTTTCTAAGAATACAGCCATATAAATTCTATTCAAGAAGTGGGCATTAAAAATCTATGATGAGAGACTAGGGATGCAAAGATGAACGAGCCACCACTCTCTCTCAAACAATTTACAATTTAATAAGGGAGATGAGACATCTGTGCGGATACATATAATACCAAGCAACACTATGAAAATAGAAATTTGAGTAAAGTAGTATGGTGTGATAGCTGTCTCTAAGATGGCTGCCATTAATTCTTTTCCTCCGTGTATGCCCATGCCAAGCTCTGGGCAAGGAGCAAATTCTTTCCCCCTACTCCCTTGAATCTGAGCTGGCTGGTGACTTCAGTGACCAAAGAAAAACCAAATCCCTGAAGGATGATGCACCATATGGAGATGGAGAAAGGTCAAGAGGCATTGAGACACCAAATTTGTGAGGAAAGAAGCCATCTTGCAAATGGATCCTCTAGTCCCATTTACTTCAGCTGATGACTCGTCAGATGAACCATGCAGCTGAACCCTTCATGTATTTCTGATCCACAAAATCATAAGCAAAGTAAAATTGATATTTTAAGCCACTAAGTTTGTGCTAGTTTTTAGGCAGATATAGATAAATGAAACATATGGGACCACAGAAGAGAAATTAATTTCCAAGTAGAAAATAAGAAAGGATTCATGAAAAGATAGTTTTGTAGAATGGGTAACATTTGGATACCAAAAAAATAATAAAGGGGATTATAATTTTTCACAACAAGATTCTAGTATAAAATGAATCATGGAGGTAAGAAAGTCTAGAATATTTAAGTAATGGCCAGAGATTTAGGTTGATTTAAATATGGACTAGGAATTTTGAGAAATTTTTAATGGAAAAAGTTCAAGATTGAAACTTAGTTCAAGATCAAAAATGCCTTAAAGGTCAGAGTAGGTATCTGAACTACATACTGAAACCAACTGGGTGATTAAAGTTTTTAAGCAGTAAAGTGTCATAATCTTCTCATCTCTCCCACCCTAGTCCAAGCCTCCACAATGTCTTAAGACTTCTACAAAAACATTTGTCTTTGTGCTTCCACTCTTGCCCTCTTACAGTTAGTTTTTGACACAGCAATTAATATGATCATTTAAAAATATCAATCAGATCATGTCACTCCCTGTTCAAAACACTTGGTGAAATGTCTATCATATTTAGAATAAAATCCAAACTTCTCACCATGGCCTCCTAAAAGAGCCAACATAATCTGATTTCTGCCTGTTTCTCCAAACTCATCTCCTTCCACACTCTACTTTCCACATTCCACTCCAGCTATGCTGGCCTTCTTGCTGCTTCTGGATCACACCAATCTCATTTCACCTCTCAGTTTTTCACTTGCTATTTCTTCTGCCTAGATGCTTTTTTAAGTTTCTAATAAAATCTCACCTTTTCAGACAAGCCTTCTCTGGTGACGCCATCTAAAATAGTGTCCACCCCATCCCACTGCTCTTTTTCCCACTAAACTGCTTTATGTTATTTTATAGTCTTGATTACTACCTGATATTTATTACACATTTTTATTTATCTCTTTGTAGTCTGTCTTCTCTTATAGATCAAAATGCAAGACATGGATTTTATCTATTTTGTTTATCACTGTATCTCCGATACTTAAAACAGTGCCTAATGCATTGTGGATTTTCAGTAGATACTTCCGGAAGGAGAGAGGGAGTAAGAGAAGGAAGAAAGAGGCTAGGCGAGGTGGCTCACACCTGTAATCCTAGCACTCTGGGAGACTGAGGCAGGAGGATCACCTGAGGTCAGAAGTTCTAGATCAGACAGCGCAAGATACCAGCCTGAGCAAGAGCGAGAACCCATCTCTACTAAAAATAGAAAAAAATTAGTTAGGCAACTAAAAATAGGAAAAAAAAAAAAAATTAGCCGGGTGTGGTGGTGCCCGCCTATAGTCCCAGCTACTTGGGAGGCTGAGGCAGGAAGATTGCTTGAGCCCAAGAGGAGGTTGCTGTAACCTAGCTTGATGTCACAGCACTCTAGACTGGGCAACAGAGTGAGACTGTCTCAAAAAAAAAAAAAAAAAAGAAAGAAAGAAAAAAAAGAAAAAGGAAGAAAGGAAGGAAGGAAGGTCAAAGCTACATTTTAGGAGTATGCAGAAAAGAGTTAACATTGCAGACCTGAGCTGCTATCCTAGGAAACGCCTGCTTGCAAAGTTGGCCCTTGGCTGGCATCTGGGAACTTGGATTTCCCACCAGTCCATAACTAATAAGGTTGACCTAAACTGTTTATGTAAACAATATGGCTTATGCTAAACACCTGCTTTCCTTCTGGGAATGTAGAATTTGGCTATGTGCCAGGTAGAGGGTGCCTACATGACCAGCCCCCAATAAAAACCTTGAGCAGTGAGTCTCTGCAGAGGTTCCCTGGTTGACATTTCACGTGTTGTCACGATGCCTTGCTGGGGGAATTAGGTGTGTCTTGCATGCCTTTAGTGGGAAAGAATTGTGGAAATTTGTTCCTGATTTCCCCAGGATTTTGCCCCATGCACTTTTTCCCTTTGCTGACTTTACTCTGGATTCCTTTGCCATAAGAAGTCACAGCCATGAGTCATAATATATGCTGAGGCCTATCAGTCCTGCTCGAGAATCTTATCAAAACTGGGGGTGGTCTTGACCTTCTGATACCAGGAAAACTTTGACAGTAGCTTATAAGGTAGATTTGAAGTCTGGAGTAATTATTGGTGAAGAGGCCAGTTGGGGAAAAGCCTGTTGCAGTGATCCAAGACAGAGGTAACAACAGTAGCATTGGAGGCAAAAAGATGTTTTTTGCAAGTATATTTTCCAGGGGGCAGTTTTGCAAACCTCTGATAAAAGACACTGGATTGCAAGAGGTTACAGAATGAAGGAGCACTATGGAAGCTGAGACAGTAGGTGTAAACTACTTTTAAAAAATGGAGGAAAAAAATATGAGAGTACAGTGGTTTTAGGGTAGCATAGTTATGAAAAATTTATATTAGAGTAAGTGGAAATGAGTATATTTTAGAAACCATTAGAAATTTGAAGATGAAAGAGGTATTTCTCAAAGTAAACATTAGGAGATGGGCTTAAGAACAGAACTTGGGATCAAAAATATAAGTTAGACTGTAAACTCAATGAGGGCAGGGACTTCTGTGTGTTTTGTTCCCTGGCCTATTCCAAGCACCTAGAAGAGTACCCAGCACATGGTATGCACTCAACAAATACTCTTCAAATGGTAAGGGGGAAAGAAGGGTCATATTAAGAAAAATAGACAAATCTTGAAGAGTGGAAGAATGAAACTGAGAGATGTCAAATACGATTCTCTCATACCTACCAGTAAAGTATTAATAAGAAACTAGTGGGTGTGGAGAGATGGTCCTTGAAGAGAATATGAAACAACCAGGACTACCTCTCTGGGGAAATCATTGGGAATCAATAAGAAAGTAACAAAAATAAAGCACAGTCTTTCTGCCCAGATGTCCTCCTTATAGGAAAAAAAGGCAAATTTTTAAAATATTTTAGAACAGATATAACAGACACCTAAGTGATCTGAGATGAATCAATGTCTTCTTTAATAATATTCATAGGAAAATATCACTTTGATGAATTCTATATCTCTAGTCCTAAAACTGGATTAAAAAAAAAGACACTACTTTTATCTTCAACCTATGTAGTATGACAGGACATACACATGATCTTCATTTGAACTAGGAGAAAAAAACGTACTTTTACACCACGTTGAGTGAGATTTATTGACAGATTTTCATGAATGGTCTTAGGGTCCAGACCAAAGTATGGACTGCTAGCATTTGAAACGAAAACATTGAAAATTAAACTTCAAACAGTTTATTTTATAACTGCTTCAAAAACAGAACATCAAAAACAAATCTATATTCCTACATCAACTCTTACTTTTCTCCTGTTTATGCACTACATGTTATAGAACATGTTATGGATGCTGGGCTGCACTTCCCAGATACCCTCTTCAAGACCAAATGACATATTTCCCAAGCTGCTAGGAAGGTTGTCAGCTGACTGCTCTCAACTCTCAGCCCTCAGCCCTCTACAAGAATGGCACTTGTCTAGAGAGAGCTGTCTCACCCAAGGTCATGCTTCCTTCCTAGAGCAGCCCTCATCCAGTGGTGTGTTTGTGTGGTTATATAAACACCCAAGCTCTCATCCCAAGTCAGGACCACTGTGAAGGACCATTCCATCTTCAGAGCTCCCTGTGTGGGGTTGGCTGGGACCTTGTTATGATTGTATCACAACCCACTTCTCCCTCTGTCTTATCCTGCTTTGCTTTCTTCCCTTCCCAACAATACTCCCCATTGAATTTCCTGCACCTCTTTCTCAGAGTCTGCTACTCATGGAACCCAACCTGCAAGGAAGATGAAAGAATCACTCATTTTTCTAAGAATTAAATGTAAATGGAAGCTATGCATTACTTTTTTGTATAATTTCAGCTAAGTGGTTACTATAGGCTATCCTTCAAAAGTTCTCCTATTTAAAAAAAAATAATGTGAGATTATGTTAGAAGGTGAATGAGTATAAAACTTACTTTCAAACAAAACTATTCCAGTGCCACCATTAATTATCTAATGGCCTTGGGCAACTTAATCTCTTTGATCCTCAGTTTCTTCATTATTAAAGAAAAGATATAGCACCTATCCCATTAAGTTGTTGTGACGATTAACTAAGGTGATGTACACAAAAGTACACAGGAGGGGCTCAAGAGCTATAATTCCCGTCTCTCCATTCATTATTAATAGGGCGTGAGCTTAGAGTTGCTTTCCCATAACACCCATGCATTTGCACTGATGATGCAAACCACTAATAACGAATAACATGCAATTATGAAACAATTATATGGTTAATGGATAGCATATCTGATCAATAAGATATGAGAAAGTATTATTCATACTACATAGACTCATAAGCAGAATAGTACCTTACTCTTCACTGAGCAATTATAATCTTCCAAGTACAATGTGGAGCATTTTATATTTTGTATAATCCTCAAAACAACGCTGTAGATAGTATGCCTCTTTTGCAGATATGAAACTGGTAATGCTCAGAGAAAGTCAATTGTTTAAGGTTACACATCTAGTAAGTGGCAGAACCAGTATTTGAGCTTAGTTTTTCTGCATCTAGGCTTTTTTATAATACTACAAGATCTCTTTTGTTCTACCCCTTTTCTACAAATTTGCCCCAAATAAAGGCTACCTCTGGCATATCGGCTATACAGAAACACACAGAGCTGTATTAGATACCATAGCCTTCAAAGCATAGAAGAAAGAAGAGATCTGAAACATCCAGTTTGATCTTCACTATTATAAAAAAAAAAAAAAAATGGTCTCACCTCCAGCAATATAAATTAATCTTTTAAGACTACATTCCCTTTGCTTCCACGCCCAGTTCATGGACTCTGTCTTCTTATCATTGTTGTCCTCGAGTAAATTGGTCTTTTTCCAGTTATTGAAGCTATCCCAGCCCTCAACCTGCTCCTAAATAAGTGTAACTTCTGCTGACCTTTCTGCCTTCCAGGACCTGGAGTGAGAAGCAGCACATCACAGCTGTTAGAGTCAGACTGTTTGCCTCTCCTACAAAAGGGCCCTGTCTCGAGATCCCATGTTTGCACCAGATGAAAGGCATGGTCACAAAACAGACTGAACCCTAAGGAGACTCCACTTGCACCTTTTAAAGAGCATCCTTAGTTTAGTTTCTTGTAAAAGCCCTATATTTTCCATAAAGGCTGCCTTCCAACTGTTTAAGTTTTCATGATGCTATTTCAATAACCTACAATAATTTGTTTTATTCGGTTTTGTGTACATTTCAGGAAACAGCAGAAAGAAAATTACATTGCTTATGCTTAACCTGTATTAATCATTACTTTCCCTAGGGAATAGCTATTTACAAGTTACTAAATAACATTTTCTCCTAGGAAACCTCCTCTTGAATACTAGATTCTAGCTTTGTCTCAAGCAGTAGCACTGCTTCCTGCTTTGGGTAAGAATAACAGCAGGTGCAGACATCCAACCCCTCACTGAAAATAGGTGAGGCCCTTAAATCTTATCAAGAGCAAGAGAACAGTAAGGAGGAAGCTGCACCCTGTTCTCTTTGAAGCACTCACGTGTGTTGACAACAAGCCTACACGGGCACGGGCCACCTTGATCTCAGTGTCCTTACAGAGCCCACCTTGACTAAGACCAACACACACAAAGCTGAATTGTTCATACCAAAAGAGGCCAGGTGGACACCTGCTCTCAAGAGACTGTGATTGCTACTAACCCATGAGGTGTTTGTTGGCTCCCTGCCTCACTTTCACAACTGATATGGGATGGGGAAACGAAAACGGTAAGAATGGACCAAGAATATGAGAGACAGTAGAAACAGTTGCCTGGAAGATTCCACTTGAATAGATACTTCCCTACCACAAAAAAACAAAACAAAACAAAACAGTTGTCTTGTTTGGACCCGATATTTGATCAAGACTCCCTCATCAACTGAAGACTTTATTAGAGGCCATGAAACAAACATAGATTCTGGAAATGGTAGAGAGAACTGAACAACAGTCACCATCAAAACAAAAACTATAAATCTAAAAATTTACTTTTGGGGAAAGTGGGTTTGAATGAATTATTTTCTTCCATCAAGAACTTATTTATCTAATAAATAATAAAAAGTCATAACATGTAATATTAAATCTGGTAATCTTAAAGTCTACTACCACATAGAAACTCATTAAAGCACTTAATTAATAAGCAGTAGATAATATTTTCATAAAAATAAAACAGCTATTTCAGCTCTTTGCTGTCAAAAAGAGTAAATTTTGGCCCCTTTCACTAATGGAGTAGGCTACTCATTATGTTTTCTGTCTTAGGATAGATTTAGTTGGCTAGCTCCTTGGTTTTGTTTTTCATACAAAGAAAGACTGATATTTGTGCTATGTTTTCATAATCAGAATGTTGTTTCACATTATTGTTGGGGTCCAAAGAAGGCAATATGTATAAATCAAGCACAATTTTAGAAATGGGCTGTCAGAGTCGCCACATTAAAAGGAAATCCAACTGATCCATTCTCTTATAAACACTCATAACTATTCTTCTTATATCAGCCTGAAAATGCAATAAATGCTTTGGAGAATGTTGTTTAGCTGATCGGCTGGATGTTGGCTCATATTTTAACTGTCTTGCTGGATTTGGTTAATGTAATTCCAAATCATGAGAAATATATTTTGTTCTCAGTATTTAAGATCTCAGCAATTTAGCAGTTATTTTTGGCAGGCTTTGAATATGAAATGTAGTGGTGAAGAGATATGAATTGAATAATTAATCTTCATATGTACATATGTCAAGAAGACATATAAGAAAAAGAAATACATGATCCAGACCTTTCAAAAGTATTTTCCTTTTTAAAATGCATGTCTCCAAAATTACTAACATTAGTTCTTGAGAAAATGTAATATGACTTATTTATATAACTCTTCTTCCTCCTAATGATGCTTGCACATATATATTAAATAATTTAAACACCCTTGAGTTTTACATAGAAAAAGGACAAAAATATAGAACTCTTCACTTTTTTATAATGGATAAAAAAATCTTCATATGGAAGCTTTTGGAAGAAAACCTAAAACTTGAATGAGAGCTTTGCATTTATAAAAAGCACTGCAAATCAGAATGCTCTGATTACATTGCCTCAACCTCAGCACTGCTTAAGTAAGGAAAATAAGTCCTAGAACTAAGATGAGCTCCAGTTATGAAAGAAGATGCTGCAGAAAAGTGAACATCTTTATTGCTAGTCTTAGTTTTTTTCCTTTAAATTATTTGCCAATTCCAGGATCTTAAAATCTACAGCTGATCATTGAATAAGCTGCTATATTCAGTACATTCCACAAGAAGGTGCCCTCTCCCTAGGAAGAGAGCCTCCTTTACATACGCAGCTAAACTATGAAACGTTTATGCTCACAGACCTAAAGTAAATTTAAAATTGACTTTTTGTAAATGAAACCTCTTAGAGATAAGCAAACTCTTGAAGTACTTGTAATAAAATTTTTAACATGAGACAATAAAAATTAATGCTTCTACAAAGTGTGGACCCCTTTAAATTGTCCTCAAAATCAGGAGTAAAGTGTGGTAATTTGATTAAGAAGGATGAAGGATCTAAAAATAATATGTCTGTGCCAAGACTGTTTAGAGAAGTACTGTGCTATGGAAATACAATACAAGCTTTGAATGTAATTTTAAATTTCCTAGTAACCATATAAAAAAATTTTTTTAAAGTAAAATTGATTTTAATAATATTCTACTTAACCCAATTTATTTAAAATATTATTCTAACATGTAATCAATATAAAAATTATTAGTAAAACATTTTACATTGTCTTAGTACTCTTTCCAGTGGACATTTTATACTTAAAGCACATTTCAAGTGCTCAGTAGCCACATGTAGCTAATGGCTATTAGATTGAACAGCTCATGTCTAGAAAATCTAACCTATTCTACTGAGCACCAAACTTAATTTCTGATTAAAAATCCAAAATTGGGCGTATATTTCTTAGGTCACATAATATGTATACACAAAAATGCAAATAGATTCTTTCTTATGCTTACAATGGACACAAAGGAATGCATAAATGTTTTATGTTATATATCATATGAAAATAATCAGTCTAATTTCCCTTCATCTCTATAATCTTCGGACTGAATAATAAGCTATAAATATAAAATAAAATTAAGTCCTGGCTCTGTTTAATATTTGTCTTTCTGATGTATATGAGCATAAAACATATAGTAATGTAAAATAGACCAAAAGTTGCAAGCTCTCACATACATAAGATGAATAGTAAATGCCATGTGTATAAAAAAATAAATAAGCATGAAAAAGTAGATTTAAAAAGCATCTCTTCGTGGGTTTTAGAATTCTCTATTTAACTGGATCCATGAGTTAGAATTTTGTGAATCATAGACAACAAAAACATAAATGGCCTATTTATCAATCCCAATTCTCTTCTTTCAAAAACCTCCTCATGAAGAATGGCAAATTGATATAAAAGCTTTCTTAACAAAAAATGAAAAGGGTTGACTTCTTATTAGGCCATAAAGTCCTGAAAGTAGACTGGGTTTTATTTTTCTTGTCAAATGGGAACACAAGTTTAAAAGAACCTTGTTTCTTTTACAAGATGTGTTTATGAGAGCAGTGAAATACAATCACTTTGAGAAACTGCAGCAGGAAGAGGTCACACCATTCTGGCTCTGTGGAAAAATGGCTAAAGGCAGACACCGGTTCCTGGTCTGCAGGAGATTCTTTAGGGTCCCCTGCACGCAGTTCCCAGGCACCACTAACTGGCGCTGAGCAAAATATAACTTTTTCTTTAGGAATTGCACACTCAGAAGAAGCTGGCATTCATCTGCAGTTCCTTCACTCCCCAATTTCTGCAAAGTCTCAACTACTTAATTCTGCAAGATAATTTTGAAATTAGACATGAGTAACTAACAGGCTGATTTTCTTTCTGCATAAGAAAAATAAAAGGGATAAATAAAAATTCAAGTTTAGTTAGAAACAAAATTCTAAAAAAAGTTCTTTAACCATGTGACATGGTTGGTTTTATGTTGATGTATTCAAGTAATAGTACACAGCTGAAGTAGTTATGAAAAGCAATAAAATGGCAAAGCCATACTGATAAAGAAAACAATGCCTTAGAGTAGTGTGCTAGTTTATATTTTATAGGAGCCTCTATGTCCCCCTATTTGATCTTCACAAATTTGTAGACTTGAGGACAGGTATTACTACTTCATTTCATAAATGAGAAAACTAAAGCTCAGAAAATTTCCTACTAAAAGCTGATGAAATAAGGAAGTGTGAAAAATGTTATCTGAAAAACATTAGAGACACTCTAATGACTTGAAGGAAGCTTTAATATATATTCCTTACAAATGAATCATTTTGTCTTGGTGGAACAGGTTTCCTTCCTAAGGGTCTATTATAGCCTTTATGTAATTTTCTCTGGCCAGCTGGAATCACTTTCAATCTCACTCAAGTCAAGGGAGTCTCTTGGAGGCTTAGCAGTAGCTTCTGCTGCATTGTGGCTCTGTCTACCAGCACGTTCTGAATTATTGAAGATAACTCAGAAAGGCCTGGAGATAGATTATTTCAAACGCAGCAGAAACAAATTAACAGTTAGCTGAGTTAGATAAACTTGAATAAATGAATGTTTTAAACTGTGCATGCTGATATAATGTACACTGATGAAATCTGCAAAAAGAATTCAAAGCTCTCCATAAAATAACAGTAAGTGGGTACAGAAGGATAACTTCGAATCCAAACTCTCCATAGAGAAGCCATAGCCCACTTTAGACAGAGAATTAGGACGAACTGCACCTCTCTGCATGTTAGCTATACACTTGTCGCAATAGCAAAACTATATTTGCTTACTACTTTGGGGCCTACACCAGGAAAACTTGTAAAAGTTTGCTTCAGAGTGATACGGCATTCACAATGACCTCACCAACAGGGAGCAAAGGGATGATACACTGAATTATACACTGATACATATGGTGATCACCAATGACTACCATGGAAATTTTGGTTTCTATTTCAATATTTAATTTCATTGACATTGAATAAAATGATTTAAAATTTTTGATGATAAAATCTGCCTTATTCATTAACCTATCATTACTTATTTATGACCTATGTCAAAATGACAGTTGAGTTTAAATTCCAAAACTCTTACAGGAATAGAATAATTTCAGCATATGCTTTGGATAAAACTGTTCATATGTGCATCCAAAATATACCAATATTAAATATAAATATATATTTATATAAATATAAAATAATATTAACATAGAGTTTTCAGGTTCCTGATCTAATAATGGTTGACAAACTTATTCACTTGTAAGCATTTATGATTAACATTTTTTATTAGCCTTTATAATTTAACTCAAATATTATTGGCTAATCAAGTATAATTATGAATACCCAAGAACTCCTTTCACTAGCTATTTTCAATGTATCATTAGTACACATTGATAAACTGATCACCTATCATATTTAAGTCACTGTATCACCATCTCTCCATCTCTGTTCAGGGGCTTTCAATGATCAAGATTTTTTCCATGCACAAGAACCAATTTTACTTTCCTAAATAAAGTGCTTATTTTACTTTTGTCTTCCAAATTTCTAAACTTTCTCATTTAACATGATTTTTGCATAGTTCCACAGGCTTTAAACTTTCTAAGACATACAAAAGTCTTTTTTTCCTTTTAATAGTTACTGCTCTCTCTCAGAAAGACAAAATTTTAACCAAAATCACCACAGATCTAGTGAGTTAACAGAAACATACATTTATCTGTACCCTATTGTTTCTATCTTATCTGATTCTAAATTTCCCTTCCTCTTATCAATACAAAAGTACAGATTATTTCTGAAAACAATTTCCTAAATTGATACACTGTAGCTATTTCATCTTCTATGTCCTCTTCTGAAAAAATTGTTTGACATGAACCAGGCCAGGATGTAAGCTGACCATATTTTCAGCAGCCTTTCTGAGCATGAATACTTCTGGGAACATCAATAACTGGAGAAATCTCAATATTTTAGCTGTTATCTTGTGTAAAATAATATACCAATTAAGTTAACCATAAAAGTCTTCCTGAGTTCAGGGAACACTCTTCAAAGCACTGAAATTCCTCTGAGGACTACAGGAAGCTGTCTAGTTTAGAAAGCACAATTTGCAGAAAAGTTAGAGTGGTGTATTAGAGCTGTGATTTTTTTTTTTTTTTGTCTTTGTTATTAGCTTTTTATTATAAAAGTGAAATTTTTTCATTGTAACACACGAAACAATACTAAGATATATTCATACACAGTCTCAAATACAGTTTTAAGAACCTGATTGTGTCCTCTCACAACTTTATCTATGTTCAAACAAACAAAACATATCCCTATAGAAAGTGTGATTATATGTATATATATGTACGTGTGTTTTTTGTTTTTACAAAGATAGAAACATACTATGTGCATTACTCTGAAACTTGTATTTCTCACTTAGCCTCATGGAGATTACCATGGGTTATTAGATATAGATCCACGCTACATAATATTATGTAACATGAATGTTCCACCTTTTATTCAAACTTTTTCTTATTTGTGGTCATTCATATTGATTCTAGCTATTTGCTTCTACAAGCCCCCAAAATATTTACATATATGTTAATATAAAACTACTTTTATTTCTATACGATAGATTCTTTCTATTAAGGAGTCAAAGATTATAGCTTCCTTTCTTTTCTTTTTTTTTCTATTTTTTTTTTTTTTTTAGTAGAGACAGGGTCTCATTCTTGCTTAGGCTGGTCTCATACTCCTGAGCTCAAGCAATCCTCCTGACTTGGCCTCCCAGAGTGCTAGGATTACAGGCATGAGCCACCGTGCCCAGCCAGCTTCCTTTCAATAAATGGATATTTCTTCAAATTGAAGATCAAAGTTTATAGGACAACTTGGAAATATATAGTAAGTCAAAAATTTGCATATCCTTTTGTTACAGCAGGAGACTAGGAGACAGGGCTAAGACCGGATGCAGGGGCTTGAGGATCAGATGCAGGTGTTAAGATAAACAACCCTTAAACAAAAGGGGCTGATACCGACAGGCAAGAACCAACTTCCACCAGCTTGTCAGCTGTCTCTGCCACCTTACTTCAACTTTGGTTAATCACAATAACATTCACATCGTGGTTTCAAAATTTCTCCGCCCTTGAAATCACCATGACAATTTTGAGACAACCATATAAAGTATGAAAATGGGAGGGAACTCAATTCTAGAAATTACTACCCAAAGTCTTAATAAAATCCAACCCTTTGGCCTTGAATATACCTCCCCTCAAGTAGGAAGACTACAAAATATCTAAAACCACTTCCTCTCAGGGCAGCTGCTCTTTTTGAGCCTGCCTGCTCTCCTCCCTGAGAGTGTATTTTTGCTTTCAATTAAGCTTTCTCTTGCTTGGCTTATGTGGTGCATCCTTGAAATTCTTTTCCTGAGAAAGTGAAAAGACCTCCACTCAGAGGCTGGTAACACTTTGATTCAGAAATTCCAATGCTGAGAATTTTTTCCTAAATAAATAATTGAGCAAATGGGCATAGATTTTTTTAATGTGTATACATGGATATTCTTTGAAGCTCTGTTTATAAAATAGGAAAATAAAACACCCAAAACTTCAAGAAAACTATTAAATAATGTTAGACATACCCAATGGGACAATAAACACACACTAAAATTGAGTTTATACTTTGCATTAAAAATTATAAAAATATATATTTATTGACAAGGTAAAATGTTTAAAAATATTCCTAAATAAGAAAGAAAATATCTAATTGAGCATCACTGTCATAAAATAATTTCAAAGAGAGGGATATTGAAGGAAAGGATATACAAAAATGCTAACAATAATTATTTCAGTCTAGTAAGACTATGATTTTTCATTTCCTATTTTTGTTTATCTAACATTTATTCAACACATATTTGCTGAGTATTATGTACCTACCAGGCACTATGCTAAGCACAGTGTTGAATAAAGCATTACCTTAAAGAAAACTATTCTGTGTGCCTATGAGGCAGGAAAAAAGTGGGAGCCCAGAAAAGGTGATAGGGGGCTTTAGAAGGTGGAGCAGGAAGGTCAAAGGTTCAAAAAACATTTGAAATTGTATAATTTAAACATTCTAACGAGGCTACGAGATACTACCATACCCAGTGTACTGTAAAAGTTCTATAAATTGCCTAAGGTTACTGAGCTAAGTGATAGAAGATTAAGACTCAGATCTTAAGATTCCCATGTTCTCACCAATAGAATATAAGTGGAAATAATTTATTCCACTTCTAAGCGGAGGTAGTGAAAATAAAGTATGTCTTTTCCATCCTCTCATTCTCCATCTAGCAGCTGGATATGAGCTGGGTGCCCTTGAAAACCACACCTGGAAGATCAACCCAAGTTCCTAGATGACCCTAGAGATGACAGGACACCACCATAGGAAACTGAGTTGAGAGCCCATCGCCTGGATGGGGCCTGCACAGCATAGAAAAGATGAGACACCTGGTTAGGGGCCAATAGATGAATCTGTCAGAGACTCCACGAGCAAAATCAGCAAGAGGATACCACCACACCTGAACAATCCTAGAGAAAACAAATCATGAATTATAGCAGCTGCTGATCTTCACCATAAATGCCAGCAAAATGAATAATACCAGAAGGGAAAGGACAAAGTCATAGGTACAGGATGAGTCACTGGATACCACGCAGATCACGAAGGGCACACTCTTCTCCTGTACCTACAGACAACATCTTGGAGGAGAGGGAGAAGGAATCTGAGATAATGAATATTTTACCCAAAGGGACTAAGTCAATCAAATTATCCCAACACGGTTTTCAATTTTTGAAGACTAAAAGTTTAAGCCATTCAAATTATTCCATATGAATAAATTTACCAGGTGAAACTAATTGCAGAGTTTTCCAGCTACACAGTGAATGAGGCTTGTGGACCTATATCAGTCTGGGGTGGAGGTGGGGGAAGTAATGTACAATGGAAAAGAGAGAAGAGCAGGACATGAAGGCAAGGTAAAAGGGCCTCAATTTTTTCCCCTTGTTCGTTGTTATCCAAACCCAATAATGGTGTGATTATTTGTCATTCTTCCTTTCAACAATAAATAAAGCAGCCAAACATGCTTTTGTTCCAGGCCTTGTCCCAAATTGAATTGTTTGAATTTTATGCAGCTAGATGATCAATGCAATCAAAGTCACAGTCAGGGGAAAGGGCAAAGAAAATAATCAAGAGATTGAGAAATAAATGTATGAAAGAAACTCTGTTGGACATGATCCCGCATGACTTTTAGAACGCAAAGGAGAAACATATAAGCCAAGTTGAATTGCTTGAGCTACTGAAAGGATAAAACAGTAACATATCCTAAAAGCTCAGATGTAGATTTCCAGGTATCTCAGAAAAAAAAAAAAAAACTCATGTAAATCTGGTCCAGGGTTCCAAGAACCCAGAATTGTCAACAATGGGGAGACATTCAGCTACTGGATCTCCTGTACAACTCAGATGGTTCCCAGTATGCTTTAGGCTCAAACTTTCTGTTAATACTTAGCCTCTTGCCCTACCAGATTCTGACTCTCCTCTCCCGCGCACTCTCTCTCTCTCTCACACACACACTTCGCCACCATTCAACTCCCTGTCTTGGCTTTAAGCAAATCTTAATGTTGCAAAGAAACTGTATGCATTTGCATTTCACTTTTAAAAAATACTTCATTTACAAAATAATTTCGGGCAACTTGTATCTATTATTTGCAGCTCAAAATGATTCAGGCTAACTTGTTTTTTTACAGAAGAGAATTAATACTGTTTGTATTAATGAGTTCAGTTCCCCTGAGGATCTCCCATTACTTGAGAAAACTTATCAAATATCAAATGTTATTTACTAGTGAGAAAACTAGTAATTCCTTCCTGCATCCCCAGAGAAATTTCAGTGACCCTGGCCTTACTCCATCCCAGTAGATCCAATTTGATATCACCATTACCCTTCCAGAAATGAGGGATTTGGGTTCGTATTAGATGTTGAAGAGATCAGTATATTATATAATAGCTCAAATTAACTCAACTGATATGTATAAAGTGCTTATTGCATGTACTAACAAAAGAGTTTAAACTGAAGAACAAGTCAAACTAAAAAGAACACTAAAAGTGCAGGATCAACTATCTAAGAACCTGTGTTCTGGTATAAAAACAAAAAGAGGAAGTAAACGTTGGCGAAAACAGACTATGTGAGGCTATCTTCCAGGATTTAATATGGTTTAAAAGCCCTTTTGATGTCTTACTGAAAAGAGGAGACAAATGAAATTCCCATAATTCCTGACTATTTATTGCAATGCAAAAGCAAAATGTCCTCTTGTCTTCACCATTTCCATTCCCTCCCACAATGTTATTAAAGTAACAAAGTTTAGTTTTACTAATCCAAAGGGAAAAATATCAACAATCACCAAAGTGGGAAAAACTAGGATAAGAAACAAGAACAAAACAGAGAAATGAAAAAAATGAAGTCAAAATAGGAGACTAGAATATAACAAGTAAAAACATACATGGATTTTTCAGCTCCGATTAAAAGCAAGCTATGACAAAAACAACTATAACTCACTGCTCTAATGGTAAATGATCAAAAGATGGTTGAAAGACTAAAAGAGAAAACAAGTACATGCAGATAGCTTTAAGGTAGAAAAAAAGAATGCAAAATAATAAAGTAGCAAAAGCTTCAGTATTCATGTTGTTAAAAGACAAGAAATGAGCTCTCACGATGAAATAGAGAAAATGAAAATAAACGGAAAAATGAAAACTACCTGGAAATAAGGATACAGTAAAAATAGGTAGAAACAGTATAGAAAAACAACATTTTTAGAAGATTAAAATGGAAGTAAGGTTTTTTTCTTTTTCATTGACATAAATTAACAAAAATGTTTTCCTGCTTCAGAATAAATCTCAGATTTTTGTTAATATCCACGACAAGCAAAAGATAGCTAAATGTGTTTTATTACATTTTGTATGAAAATTATTGAATAAAAACTTCATTAGAGGACTGAAACTCTGAATGTTGGATGAGATTGATTCCTTTATATCATCCATTAGAGTTAACAGAATTTCAGATATAGTTGTAAAATGTAAATATACTCTGATATACTAAAAGGTTTTGATTAAAGTACATTATCAAATAATTAGCTTTTAAAATAATCCCTATGTTGCAAAGCACTTGTTATTTGTGCCTGCTTGTACTGTACTAAGCCTACTAAAAAGAAGACAAATGGGATTTTCATTCATATTTTAACTATGGGATAGTAATCTGAGAATTCAAATCCTTAATGTATTATCATTCCATCAAAATGATAGAATGGAAGCTGTTTTGATTAGAAACTGTTGTCTTTATTATCACTATCACAATTAACCACTCTGTGTGCAAAATCATGCTGTCTTTCCTAAAGCATCCATCACTATTGAGTATCTCCTTTTTATTATAAAATTTTATTTCCCATGGAATCTTTGATGAAATTCTCTACTGGTCTTCCCACATCTTCTTATCACCCCTACATTTTAGAGTCTGACTTATAATCTTTTATTTCAAGATAGTTTACAGTGTCATAAAATACCTCATTTGCATCATCATTTTTTATCTTTCTTTTTCAAGAAAGAATCAAAGGAAAAAAGAAAGCTATAATCTGTGGATATTACAGAAATTTCATAATGCTATTAAGGGTATTAAGAATTCAAAGACTGGCTAAATTTTATTTAATGACACAAATTCTTTGTACCATGAGGCAAGATATACTGCTTGATGGTAGGGTGGGGAAGCTCATTATTATCATAATTGTCATAATTGGAAGATGGGCAGATTCAAAATTACCTTTGCAACTGGGGAATTATCAACAAATTATGCTCAGTCTTTTCCTGTACAGTATGTTATGTAAAGATCTATGGTTTTTCCACTCTTGAGTAAGCTAATTCTCTAATAAAATTAAAACACACATAAAAGCTCTGAAAAAGGAAGTATTTGGAATTCTCAACAAAAGTTAGTAAATTAGATACCTAAAAGAATTTTGCATAAAAACTTTCCTATTTCACTTGTTATATCACTGAGGTCCCTATTGGTCCAATGGTCACAATGCCTTAGTCATGGGTTTTCTAATAGTTAGAAGCACACTTCTCTCATTTATTTTTAGAATGGTATTAATGCCCATAATGGTGGTCTATGCCAATATTGTCTTCAAGCCAACTCTTAATTACTATGGGATATGAGCCAAAAATGGAAAATGATGGACCTGGGGTTAAGATAGGTGGCAAGTAGTTCTGAAGATAGAGTGCTTTAAAATACCTTAGTCACAACTCGCTCCATAAAAAAAATCAAGGATTACCACACTCACATCAATAACCTTTGAGCAGCTACCATTTAAGATAAAGCATAATTATATGTTTAATAATTAACAAATATGTTGGCCAAGAAGAAATTAAGATAGGACCTACAAAACTCATCAACTGATATATATGTGTATGAGTGTGTGTGTGTATGTGTGTATATGCATAGTTTTTTCATATCAGAACACCACCTGGAAAAATTGCTAAAGACCCACAGGGCCTAGTACTATGCTGTGAACAAAGTAAAAAAATTCCTCACTAAATGTTTTAAAAATATCTCCAATTAATCTTTTATGAAATATTAGCTTTTTACTCGCATACAGTAATTATCAAATATTATCAAAAAGGATCAATAACAAGTCAATCTATTTCTCAAATGTTGCAGAATTGCTCTGTAACTGGCCAACCTAGTTGTATTAAACACTAGTTATTGTGCAGACAGCCAAAGATATTTTATTCAGAGGTAATTTCCAGAGACAAAACCATGATACCAGGGAGGATAAAGCTGCAAAGAGGAGGTTGTTTCTTTGCATCATCTAACAATTGACACCTGGCTTCATCCATGCATCTATTCATGGAATCCACTCAAGAAACGTTCACTAAGCCCCTGAAATATGCAAGATGATGAGGATTTATACAAAGACAAATGAGAAAGTAACATTTGAAATAAATTTTGAAAGATGAGTAAGATTTGAAACGTAGAGATAACAGGGAAGCAGGCAGCAGGAGCCCAAAAGGCGGAAAATGAGGAGACAAGAACAACAAACAGAAAGCATTACAGCTTGGCCTCCTATTCCAGGTTTTAACAATTATTTTCTTCTCTGCACACAGACGGAAAATAAGAGCAAAGCACTGATTGATTGATCACATCATGAGCATACACATTTGAAACATTCAAAAGCACATCCCAGTGTGCCCACAAATTTCTGTCCCCTGCCCCGGGCAGAAAATAGTTCTGTTACACATATACTATTTTGCATATGCTGTAGGAAAGAATCATTCCTGAAATTTTCCTTCATCTCTTCATGTCCTTGACACAAATCACATCTCTAGACAAGTAAGTTATTATTTGTAAAGCACTTAGAACAGTACCTGGTGCAGAAGTACTACACTGGAATTAAACACATAGTGAAGTCTTGATTCTCCCTTTTGCTTAGTGATGGAGGGCAGCTACCAGTCCCTCCAGACCACACACACAAAAAAAAATGAAACCATTTATGCCAGGAAATTTCTTTGTGAAGACATTTTTGATAATGAATTCACTTTCTGATAGAAATATACAGCTATTCAAATCATTTCTTCTTGTATCAGTTTTATTAAATTATGCCTATCAAGAAATCTGTCTATTTCTTTAGTGGAGTTTTTCTGGGGGGTAGGGGCAGAGGGAATTAATTGACATAAATTGGCATTCCCTATACCTTTTACCTCTTTAGATCTCTAGTGATACTCCATCTTTAATTCTTGATATTGGTAATTTGTCTTTCCTTCCTTCTTGATCAGTCTTACTAGAGATTGCTAATCTTATTAATCTTTACAAAAAATTAACATTTTGATTTGTTCATTTTCTCTATTGTTTGTCTTCTTTTTTCTTTCTGCTCTTCATTATTTCCTTCTTCCTACTCATAAGGCTAGTGGCGGGCACCCCTCCTTTCCCTAATGAAAAAAGAAGCCGCCCCTCCTATTCCTCAATACCCACGCTAAAGCTGAAACAAAGAAATTCCTCACTCTTCCCACCGAAATCTTCCCTCCAGAGAAACTCCCATCCCCTGGGCCTAAAAACCTATAAAAGCCCACCCAGACTTCTGGGCGGGGCGGCTTCTCTGGTCCACTCGTGGGACTGTGAAGCTCGCCCGGGTCCCTCTCTTGGGACGTGTTACCCCCACCCGAGAGCGCCCCAATAAAGCCTCTTTACTTATCCCTTTCAACTCTGCTCGTCTTTCTTTCTCTGGCGGCCGCCACTTCAAAAAACCTTACACTACTTACTTTTGGTTCAATTTGCTCTTCTTTTTCCAATCCCTTAAGATAGAAACAGACCAATGATTTAAAATCTTTTTTCTTTCTTTTCTAATAGAAGCATTTAAAATATAACCATCTAAGCACAGCTTTGTTATATCCTTATTTTTTTTTTTTATAGAGATTCAGTTTCACTCTGTCACCCAGGCTGGAGCAGTGTTGCAGTCATAACTCACTGTAATCTTAGACTTTGGAATCCTGGGCTCAAGTTATCCTCCCACTCCAGCCTCTCAAGTAGCTGAGACTATGGGTACATGCCACTCAGCCTGGCTAATTCTTTTATTTTTTTGCAGATGCAGGGCCTCGCTATGTTGCCCAGGCTAGTCACAAACTCTGGGCCTCAAGCAATCCTCCCACCTTGGCTTCCCACAGTGCTGGGATTACAGGTGTGAGTCACTGTGCCCAGCCTATATGCCCTGAATTTTGATATATTTTCATCATTCTTTAGTTAAAAATATTTTCTAACTTCTCTTACAAATTCTTCTTTGACCCATGGGCATTTACAAATGTGTTTTTTAATTCCCAAATATTTGGATATTTTGTATATTTGTTTTTGATTTCTAATTTAATTCCTTTATCCTCAGAGAACACACTGTGTGATCTTATCTTTTGAAATTTTTTAGAATTATTTTATGGTTCAATGTATAGTCTACCTTGGCTAATGTTCTATTGCACTTGAAAAGAATGTGTATTCTGATTTTTTTGGTGTAATTTTCTGCAAATATCAGATCAAGGTGGTTGATAGTGTTTAAGTGCCTATATTCTTACTGATTTTTCTGTATATCTAACTTAATTCTATCAATTACTAAGAAAAGGACAATAAATTATGTTCATGCCTTTTTCTCTCTTTAATTCTGCTAGTTTTAGTTTAGATATTTTGAATCTCTATAATTAGGCACATATATATTTACAATTGTTATATCTTTCAGATGAACTGACCTTTTATCATTTTAAAATGTCCCTCCTTGGTTACTTTGTCTGATATTAACATATTCACATGAGTTTTCTTTTGCTGTTTATAGGATGTATTAATTTCCTATCCTATTGATTTCAACTGTTTTGTGTTGGTATATTTAAAATATATCACTTATAAACAGGATATACTTGGATCAAGCTTTTTAAATTCAGTCTGACACTCTCTGACTTTTAACTGGAATGTTTAGTTTTTTCTGCATACAATCTAATTATAGACATAGTTGGATTTAGGTCTGCCACTTTGCTGTTTGTTTTATCCTTGTCCCATCTGTATATTCTTCCTCTGCTCTTCTTTCCCTGCCTTCTTTTGCCATAGTGAACCTTTTTTAGTATTCTAATTTACATCCTATTTAGCTTTATTATCTATTTTCTTTTTATTATTTTTCAGTGATTGTTCTAAAGATTGTAATCTGCCTCCTCAACTTGTCACAGTTTAATTAGGGTTACCCTTGTGCCACTTCATATAAAATGTGGGAATCTTGAAACAGTATAATTCCATTTACCTCCACCCTTTGTGTCATTATTGTTATATATTTTATATCACCATGTTATAAAACCCCACAATAAAATACTATCATTTTTCTTTTAAACATTGTTGTCTTTTAAAGAAATAAAGAGAAGGAAAAAATAGCCTTTTTAGTTTATCCCCATATTTATGAATTCTAGTGCTCTTCATTCTTTCCTGTGCATCTGAGTTTCTATCTGGTTTCACTGATCAGTGGCCTGAAGAACTTTCTTTAGCATTTCTTGTAATACAGGTCAGTCTGTTACAGATAATTGTCTTATTAATTTGCCTGAAAAATGTCTTTATGTCGCCTTCATTTTGGAAGTATATGTTGGCTGGATATAGAATTCTAGGTTGAAATTTTTATTTCTTTCAGTACCTTAAAGATCTCTTCTGGCCTCCACTGTTTGTGATAAGAAACTAGCCACCATTCATATCATTGTTCCCCTGTATGAAATGGGACTTTATTCTCTGGCTGTTTCAAGATTTTCTCTTTGTCTTTGATTTCAGCAATTGGGCTATGAAACTGTGGTGGTTGTCTTTTTATTATTATTATTATTTTTTTTTTTTTTTTTGCGGCTGGCTGCTTGGAGTCTATTTTCCAACTAGTGAGAGGTGAGGAGTTAGGGTATCAGAAAGCTTGCATGTGCTGGGACAGCAGAGTGCAGGACTTGCCGACTTCTGGCTGGTGTCTGTGGTGTTGCCATCAAAGAACCCAACTTCCTTCCTGCTCCGGCAACCTGGTCTAGGGCGGGCCAGGCCCTGCAGCCCAGCCTGGGCTGGTTGCGGCGGTCAGGGCGGGGGCCCACGAACAAAGTATAAATATGGCTCTGAAGTCCTTGTCTGCTAATTCCAGCAAAAATCATCTAAGTGTTTGTTGCTACTAACCACTTTTTCTCTAGACTATGGGTCACATTGTCCTGGTTTCCTGTATATATAATAAACTTTCATTTTAAACTTAACATTATGGATGATATATTGGGTTTTTTTTTTTATCATCCTCTAAAAAGTATTAATTCTTTGTTCTGCCAGGCACTGAAATTATAGGCTAATCAACTTGAACTTGTGTGGGCTTGATTTGACGTTTGGTTACTGTGAGTCTATGTTAGTTTTGTCTACAGTCCTGAGGCAACTCCCAAAGGCCTACGGTGTATTCTGTATTTCTAAGGGGCACCCCTCTGGAGTTTCAATGGAAAGGCCAGGACATTTACTAATCCTTCTAACTTGTTATGACTCAAACTCCAAATTCTGTCTTCCCAGCTGTAGACAGTACCTGAAATTTCTATTCAACTCTTTCTGCCCCCAGCCAGTGATTTTGCTGGGCTTCTTGAAGACTCCCCCAAAAGTATATAGTTCAGGGCCAGTTAAGAATCCAAGGAAAGTTTATATATATTAATACAATTAGGGGCTTCTCACTCTGTGCATCTGCCCTTTCCAGGATTTCCCCTATTGCTTTCTAACTGTTTTGTCAGCCCTGAATGCCATACTCTAGGTCCCCAGATCAAGAGAATTATAGTTTTCTACTAGAGTTAGAGCTGCCCCCGTGAGTAACAGGCTGAGAAGTACCCTCAGGATTAAAGCTATATATACTTGGATCTCACCAGCACAGCTCCTTTTATCAAGGTCTAGTCCCCTCCTGTTTCTGCCATCTTTTGGTCATTCTCCAATGCCTTAAAATTGTTGTTGTTGCTGCTACTGTTGTTCTTTTAATATTTGGGTCAGGGAGTATAATTTTTGTCTTCAGGAACGTTAGTCTGATATAAACTATTTCACATAAGTAGAACTGGAATCCCCACACATATTCAACTTGCATGAATAAGTATGAACACGCACATAACCATTTCATACTCCGTGTGTCAAAATAGAAATCTTGATTTTTCATCCCCAAATCTGCCCCCAACAATCTCCCTCCCTTATTGAATAGCAACATAACGCACCCAGCGGCTCAGACAAAAACACATAAGACCCATCCTTAAATCTTTTGTTTATCACCCACCTCAATCCATTATTAAATCCTGTGGGTTCAACCTCCAAAGTGCATCCTAATTTCATCTACTTCTCTCCATCGCCACCGCTACCCTGCTGAATCAAATCACCACAGTCTTTCACAAGGACTAATGCAGCAATCTCCTAACTACTAATTAGAGCACCCTGCTTTTACTCTTCTCTCCATACAACCATTCTTTTCAAAGCAACCTGAATTAGTCACCATAAAAATCTAAATCAGATCATGTCATTCTTCTGGCTTATTCATAACATGAAATAAAATTTCTTTACCATGATCTATCAAGTCCTACATCATTAACTCCTACCTTCCTCATTCCTCCTTACTCTTTAGGCTCCACTGACTTCCTTGATGTTTCTTAAATGTACCAAATGTTTTTACCACTGGTGGATTTTTCATTTGCTAATCCTTCAGTCTGCAGTGCACTTCCTCCAGATTTTCACTTGGTTAGGTCCTTCTCATCCTTCAGGCCTTAGTTCCAATATAACCTCCTCCAAAGAAGCTACCCTGACCACCCTATTTAGAGTGGCCTCTGCACTCCACCCAGGCGTTTACTGTCACAGCTCCCTGTCTTGTTTTGTTTATGGAATAAATCACTACCTGGAAGTATATCTTTTTTTAAAAAAAAAAAATTGTTACTTTTTAATTTCTGTATCAGTCAGGACAGGCTAGGTTATGCCATGCTTGGGGTTATGCCAACTCCAAAAGCTCAGTGGCTTAAAACAATGAAAGTTTACTTCTTTCTCATACTACATGTCCACTAAGAACCAGTTAAGAGCTCTACTCCACATGGCCTTCCCTCTGCAACTTACACAGACAGAGATGCAGCTATCTGGTAGCCAAGGAAGAGAGAAAGAAGCTGGAGGGTCTTGCATATGCAATCAAATGCTCTAACTCAGAAATGCCACACATCACCCCTGCTCTGACCTAACCAGCCAGAACTTATCACAAGACCAGAAAGTATAATTCCACCATATGTCAGATAGTGAGATAAAAATATCTGATGAATTGGATGAATGACCACAATTGTATATACTTTTCCCACCAAAATGTGCAACCCATGAGAATAAGAACCTGGAGTGTTTTGTTGTTGTTGTTATTATTATTTTTATTATTCACTGCTCTTTCCCCAGTGCATAGAACTGAGCCTCCCACATAATAAGCACTATAGAAATAACTCTGGAATGAATGCATAATATCTCTTTTATTAACATCTCTT
Source organism: Eulemur rufifrons (assembly GCF_041146395.1). NCBI lineage: Eukaryota > Metazoa > Chordata > Mammalia > Primates > Lemuridae > Eulemur > Eulemur rufifrons. The sequence continues at coordinate 34,254,662 of NC_090998.1, read as the reverse complement.
GCATACCTAAAGCTAAATTATGTCTAGACTCGCTCAAAGTATTGTATCTAAAGATCTTCCTCCACCCACTGCTGACAGTTTTCCGAAGAGTAAAAATATTCTTCTTTCATATTCAGTTTGATCTGTCATCTAGAATTCAGCTGTTAAGCAAATTTTTTGTCCTCTTTTAAACATGGATTGTTAAGCCCTTGTGTTTACAAAATTCAGCAGTGGGGATGGAGCTCAGTAATCTGTTTAGGCTCTAAATAGAAGCAGAAGAGCAACCTAGAAATAAATGGATAGGGTCCTTTTCATGTGCCTAATTAGCAGACTCAGGGCTGGGGTTATACTGGGGAAAGAACCTGGGGAGGGCTGTGAACCTCCATGTCTACACTCCACCCTGCCCCCTGCCATAGGGACAGAACATCTATTCATCCCTAGAGAAAGAAAGATGCTTTTCTTACTCGATGGGCGGATCTGAGAGTCAGAACTTTAAAGACAATCCATTGTGACTGTCCCCACAATGGCTGCCTCCAGGACCACGCCCCCCACCTTCACTGCTGAAAACACCATCACAGAGTCAGCGTGGCCTCCACTGCTGGTAGGGATTGGGGACAGGCCCAGAGAAGAGTCACTCTTTAAAATTACTCAGTAACTCACCCACCTTAAAAAGCAGCTTTCTTCACTTCTACACCACATGGGAGGGAGGGAGGTGAGGTGGACGCCCCCATAAAGGAGCCATAATGAGGAGATCAGAAGAGTAAAGGAACTGCCAGAATGAAAACCACTGACAGTGCATATCTCAGAGTAAACTAAGAAGAAGGGCTCGAGGGTTTCACTAAACATCAATTTTAAACACACCGTATTTAAATCAGAAGCTAAATAAAGTTATACAGATGTATTTATTAGCATTTCCCTTTTACGTGAGAGGAAAGGACTTGTTATAAAGAAGCCCTAAGATCTTGCTGCCCACGTCACCTGCGACTCTCCTCTGACTCTTTTCCACTCCCTCTGCTCCGAATGCTGGACCTTTGCCTTTCACCAAACACTCCAAATACACCCCTGCCTTGGAGCTTCTATACTTTCCCTGCCCTCTTCTTGGGATGTTTTCCCCCAGAAAACTACATAGGTTGTTTCTTCACCTTCTTCGGGTCTTTATTCAAATGTCATCTTCCTAGGAAGTTCTAGCAACGCCCTAGACCCCCACGCTGTTTTATTAGTCGCCACAGCATTTATTGCCCCCTCACCTAATATATAATGACTTATTTGTTTATCTTTTCCTACTAGAATGTAAGCTCAATCAGGGTAGGGACTTTGGTTCAATGCTGAATACTCAGAGCCTAGAAAATGCTCAATAATTATTTACTGAATGAACAAAATCAAGTTCTATATTAGTAAGCCTCCCATGCTTTGCAAGAAAGTTGAGACAAATCAACGAGTATGATCCAAACCAGTGAACAAGTTCATGCAAACGCTAAGCTTTAAAAAGAAACTCAATGCCATTAATACCTTCACAGCTTAATACATACAATTGTGAACACAAATAAATCTGCTTTTTCTTAAAGTCTCTTCTAATGTTGCAAATAACCAGAACCATACATTTGTTTCTTTTGGTAAACTTAGAGGATAAAGTAAGATGATCTAACGATAACTTAAGTTTACAATTTTAGAAATAGATTGTCATGCCTTATGTTCAGTATATGATGAGCAGGGACTCAGGGAATAGGAGTCCTTAAAATCAAGATATTATTTTTTAAAAGAAGCAGCAACATACACTTGCACTATCAGTCTTCCTCACACACTGCCTGCCTCCCCCTCCACTCCGTCCTCCCTGCCTTTCTAAGCCAATTGATCCTGTATTCATCTTCCTATAATACTATTTTGATTTTATCATCTTTGTGATTAAAAACTCTGGATTTTCTTCTTTGACTTCATGTATTTTGGGTGTTTTCTCCCACAATAAGCTTATATAACTTTTTTAGTTTAAAATTAAGAAGGGAAAGATATGCTCCAAGACTTCCTATTGTTTTCAGAGTGAATTTGAAGCTCCTGAACTTGGAATTCAAGGCCCTCCACAATTTGCCTTGAAGTCTCTCTTCTCCTGCTGCCAGTTTATCCAAATCTGCTGACCCAGGCAAACTGCCCTGTTCCAACTCTACCCCAAAACCATTTTGCCCTTTCTTCCCCACAACTGTGTGTTTGATGTTTCTCCAGCTTGGAAGGTCCTCCTTCTCTCTCCAACAGAATTCCACTGGGGCTGCAAGGCAAAGCTGAGATTCAGACCCAAGAAATGTTAAAGAAACAATGATCAGACACAGAGACTTCTTAGAAGATGGTGAGCTCACCATTATCAGAGGTGCTCAGGTACTGGCTGAAAATGTAACGAGGAAGCTCTTGCCAAATCCATTCACCCTGATATTCCATGATTCCCATGAATTCCTATTTCACTATGAAGCTGTATTTGATCATTTCTGTTGGGAATGACCTCAGATAGACTGTCCATACACGTATGTGGCAATTACCATAGGCCGGCATTGCAGTGATATTGCAGCTGTATTTTCCTACGTCTGTGTCTAATCTCCTCTGCTAGACTGCTACCTCCTGAAAGGCAGAGGCTCACGGCACCCAGCACTTTCCCTTGCAATGATAGGCACTCAATATATTTGTCAGTGATGATGCTGCAAAATGGTGCAGTTCAAACAGGAAGGAATTGGGAAAGACATAAAAGAAAGAAGGGATAGGTCATGAAGCAGCAGGAAACACTAACTCCCCTGGGCTGCTGAGGAGTAGGTTCAGACTCACGCTCTCAGGTTTGCGTGTACATTTGCTGGTCTGCTCTAAGCTGGTCTGTCCATTTCAGTGGCCACGTCCTCAAGGACACACAAAGTATCATAACAAGCACAGACTAGCCTAGGAAAATCCTGATGTGTAATCACATTCCTCGTGAAGTAAAGGGAAGAAGCATAGTCCAGCCAAGAACGTTAGGGTACCGATGGCCACAAGGGCAGAAGCATTGTGCTGAGTTTCTCTGGGCTCAGCAGCAATAACTGACTTTGTCCTGAAATTGTACAACTTCTTGCTGGGTCAACTAAATGACATTCTTTAACCAAAGAGACGGCTGGTCAGGCAGGAGGCAGTGCCAGAAAAGATCCCAGAACACAATGTGGAGCAAAGCTTGTGGGGAGTGGCCTCGCACAATCCAGTCCTGAGGCAGACGAGGCTCCCGGCTGCCAGCTCACCATCTGGGATGCCTGAAAAGGCGCCTGTCTGGGAAGCAGAAGGCTTCAGTTTATGTTCCAATTTTACTGCTGACTGTTGGTGTGACCTTGGAGCCAGGCAAATCAACCCTGTACATTTCAGTTTATCCATCAACAATCACTCTGGGTCACAGCCATGATAAGAATACAAATCAGAAACAACAGAACTGCTTTGACCACCACTGATATTTTAAATCAGATACACGGTGTCAGGGCCACCACTGTAAAGCAGCTAATCTTTGACTTTGGAGAAGCCCCTTGTTCAAGTCTGACCTCCTGTGTACACATAAGTCTTGTAATGGCCTTTCTTTTGACCCCTTTTATTCAGAACCCTGCACAGCAACACAGCTACCATTACAGAGCATTCTCCTCCTACCTATCAACACTTACTTTGGACACAGATCTCCCAAGGAGGTGGACTGTTAACATCCTTGTTTGTCCATTACACCTCCCAAGTAGCCATGGTATTTTAACTATGGCTTGAGACCAGGAGTTTTAAGCCAGCCGAGGCAACATAACAAGACCCCTCCGTCTCTTAAAAGAAAAAAAGCAGGGGGTTGGGGGGCGGGTATACAGGGAGAAAGTAAGAAAGAGAGAAGAAAACAAACCAGGGAAAAATTTTGTCTGTATCCTCTCAAATCATACTCCTCTCCCAGCCAGGACTATTTACCCTATTATTTAAACAACAACCAAACAAACACCTCTACTGATGTGGTTTTAAATGAATCAAGTAGTCAAGCACTCTTCATCTCCAATCTTACTGTATATTATTTAATCAGCTGTCAAGTCCCACTCTGGCTGGTTATTTTTTGCCAATAATGAAATGGTTTCGTTTATGCCATGCACGTGGGTCTGTCTAACTGCCTGCTGCAATTCCATCTGATAGACAGTCGCCACCACAAGAAACTTCTACCACTGCCTCCCATAGGTGGGAAATGAGAAGAGGAGGTGCGAGCAATGATTGGACCTGGTGAGGAAAACATCCCTTGGCCCCTGAATGACTCACCTGTACCAGGTACAGTGAAAAAGCACCTAGAAAGGTACACCCTGTTAATAATTGCTTAACCCTAATGCTCTAACCTGAGTTCATTTATTAAGTCCTTGAGGTATCCTTTTACAGTGTTTGTATCCTCTGTCCTACGGGAACTAGAGCAGCCAGATGATTCTATCACACTGAAAGCTGTGGCCGATTGCCCTTTAGCGCTAATGGATGTGCAACTGACTGCACTGCAAACCAATAAAGGGACCCAATAGGCAAGTGTGGGAGGAAATGGCCCTAAACTTGGGATTTCCACCCTCACCTTCCTTTCCTGTTCTGTGACAGCAAAGAACATTTAGGTGATAGGCTAATTTTTTTGTTAAGCACTACAAAGTTAAATAATTCATACACACCAAATTTCAGTATGAAGAAAGGTGTTCCCTGGGGGAGGGAGTTTAAAAATACTGAATAGAAATAATTTTCCAGCTTACCTTTTCTAATCTACCTTACTTTAAAATACTTGAGTTTTTTGTTTTGTTGGTTGGGGTTTTTTTTGGTTTTTTTGTTCTTGTTTTGGTTTTGGGTTTTTGTTTTGTTTTGTTTTTTATTTCTTATGCCAGAAAGCCACTCCAAGCTTTGAAATAACATTTTTCTCTAATGACTTCTATAGTTATTCCTGGCTCTAAAATTATTTATTCTATGAAAAGGACTGGCTGTTGACAATTCAAGCACCTAGTAAAAATTAAGATTCTAGCACTCAGTATAGATTGGTTGAGAATGAAGGTAGTGGCACAACATTTAAATATTTGTCATGAGTATAAGATATAATATTTAGAGACAACAAAGCTTAACACCATAGATATTCTAAGTAACATTTAGCTACATTTATAGCATTTGTTCAAATAATTCCCCCCAAACCAAGCCCTTATCATCCAGATAACACAATACTTAAAATAATTGTTGACATTCCTCCTGAGTACCCACATATATACTTTTTTTAAATGTACCATCAACTACCATGATAAACATGAGGGTCATTTTTACTATTCAGCTATTCAGATCACAAATTAACACAAAGGAAGTCAAACCATACCCATATCATTATACTAAAATAATGGTTTTTCATTCCTAAATATTTGATTCTTTGTGTTTTGATATTTCTGTATCACCATGACTATCTTCCCATGCTTTCTGGAACATCTGAATCTTTTCTATTTTGAAATGATAAAATCATACATATAGCTCAAAATACCAAAAGATAAATTCACCTTAGGCTTAAACCTAAGACAACAGAAAACAAATGGGCATTTAGCTTTATTAAAATCATTAAGTGACAAAATATTTTTGAGTTACTTGGTATTTTATGGGAGATGTCCTTTTGTTACAATAAAATGAAGGAAGCAAACCAGAATTTGTCTTCTCAAAGCTCTGGATATATTGGGAATACGTTTTCCCCCCAAACTTCCTGTTTAAAACTAAAACAAACATAAGTACACAGAAAATAGCAAACCCCTTAATAGTTTGCATAATATAAACATTAGAAAAATACACCTTCAGCATGTATTTATTGTAGCCATCTAGTTATCACACTATTCTTTTTTTAATCATGGCCTTTAAAAAAGAATCACGATTTTTATGCAGCTGGATATCTTGGGGTAAGGAAAGATGTATATGAAATGCTCATTATAGTCAAGTGCAGGTCCACAAACCAGTTTCTACAATTCTGAAATCCAAAAGGCTGATCTTTGTAATTAATTTAATGGCAAGACCTGGCCAAACATGAATCCCTTTAGCAGCAAACCCTAACCCGATCTTACTTGAGCCTGTTTGAAGTCTGCGTTTATCCCATTTTATGTGAATATATATACATACACATATATGTAAAAGAAATAACATGTTTGGTGATGGGGCATTTAGCAGGTTGACTTATTAAATATAGATACATGCATCAAATTCTGAAACACACCAAGCCCCAGGGTTTTGGATAAGAAACGGTGAGCCTGGAATAAGCTTAGTAAACACACACCTTTTACTGTTTTGAGCACTATTCAAAGTAAATGTGCCATCACCTATGTGCTCATTCCTTGGAGCCATCACCTACTTAACTCATTATCTCTTTCTCTAACCAGATTTTCCAATGACTTTCCCTTCCTCCCTCCCCACCCCCAGTAGGATAATCACTCCTCCAGTCACCCAGCCTAATCTTCCTGGTTACCTTTGACTTCATCCTCCCTCTCACCTCCTCAAATCCCAACAGCTGTGGAAGTTTCACCAGGTCTCACATCCTCCCATCCTGCTTGCCTTCCAGTTGCTCCGCCCCTATTCCAGACAGGCCTGGACAAACTCAAGCCTGAATTATTGCAGGAGGCTTCTAAAATACCCTCCTACTTACTTTTTACTTCCCTCCTCTCTCCCTTTCCAATCCCCGTTAGATTCTGCTTCAAGATTAATCTTGTCATCCTCTCACATGTTGTTCAAATACTGTCCTTGATTCAAAGACCATAACGAAAGAGATGAAGTACAAGTTAGGAGACTGGCATTTAAAGAACAAAGAATTGAGACCCAACCTACCTTTCCATCGCATCTCCGCCTCTTTGTAAACATAAACCTTTCTGCCATCAAGATGAGCATGACTTCCTCAGCTTTTTCCCCCATTCCAAAGGAAGCTGGGTTTTCCTCATCTTTGCTCACACTATCTACCCCATGACCTGAAATTGGTAATTAATTCTTTGTATTATTTCTGAATATTTTAATCCCACTCTCACTTTAGACTCCAGTTTGGATCACATACTGGCTCTAAAAATTTCTTCCCCCTTCCTGGCCCACCGTGAACTTCACTCTTGAATTCCCATAGTACTCACAGTCTATACTACTCATTTGATACTTGATATGCACTTTCTTGTAATTATCAGAGTATTTAATTTTTCATGTATATGTATCTTGTCTCTTTAACCAGATTTTAAATTCTTTGAGATCAGAGACTATGTCTCACATCTTATGAATGGACAAATGAGTATCCTTCTATAGCTTACAATAAGATGGCGACATTGGCAAAGATAATACATAAAAGAAACATTGACTTAGTTATTCAATCAAATTTGAATATTTGATATTGAATTGAATACTACTTTCATATTGAAATATTGAATACTACTTTCCAGGCATTGTTTTAGGCACTGAGGATTAAATGGTAAGCAATATCAACTAATCCTTGCCCTTACAGAGTTTAGGATATAGCTGGGAAATCAGACATTAGTAAGATAATTATACAAATAACTATATACACAAATATATATTTGGAAAAGGAACTATGCAATACTGACAGGCTTAAAATCATTTCAGATGCTACATTCTGAGTCTACCTGCTTTCCAACTACTGCAGTTTCAGGTAAGTCTTAACTTCAATGAATATGTAGAATATCTTTCTTGTTGCGACACTGACAGGTGGAGGTGATTTGACAATGTGTTAAAAGGGCAGTGTTAAAAAAGAATTGCAACTAATAGAGGATCTCAAGATGCTCTAAGATCTATCCTTGAAAAAAGTTATTCAACCAGAAGGAATTACTTGGATCCTGACCACTTTGCCCTTCATAGAATTGCTTTCATAAAGTAAAACATCATAGACTTGCATTTATGCTCAAATGTAATACTCTATACTTTTATGAACGTTTGCTTTAAGACACAAAAATATGAACTCCATTTCTACATTTGCCACTTCACCAGTTAGCACCTTCTCTACAACACAGAAGAGAAAAGAATTCTTTACCAAAATTTAGGACAAGGAAATCCTACAGTTTAGTGTAAAGAAAAATTCCCTGTGGAACTTGCAATTTTCATTATTGATGATGACCAGAGTGATGTAATATATTACATTTCCCTTTTGCCCAGCTCCAAGGAAGCTCAAAACCAAGCAAAGTAATAAAACTCAGCTGAGGCAGGAGGTTCACTTGAGCCCAGGAATTCAAGGCTACAGTGAGCTGCGATCGTACCACTGTACTTCAGACTGAGCAACAGAGTGCAGAGTGAGATCTGTCTCTAAAAAAAAAAAAAAAAGCAAAAAAAAAACCTCGTGAAATCGAAACATATTTGATTCTCTTTTTTTGGTGGTCCCGATAGTCCATTTATACTGTATTATGCATATATATTGTTGTAAATAATTTCAATTCCTTTTTGGAATAAAAATTATTTCTTGAAGAAGCTCAAGGGAAATTAAATTCCCCTTTACATGTAAGTCCTTATCATCAGCATAATTATTTTTAATTTCTCTATTCATGAATATTTCTAAAGTATAATCCTCCCAAAAGCTAGGACGCATCATTTAAACACACATTTGAAAAAAAAAAAAATGACTAGAATCATGCAAGCAAATGGAAAAGAGAGGCACTAGAAGAGTATAAACTGACATTCCAACAAAATCTAATTTTCATAAATCTTAATATAATACTCACCTCAACAAAATTCAGTTTTAAAACTAAAGAAATTATTCCAAATGCATCAATTCTGATTTCAGAATTGTTCCTAAATTATGTTAACTAAATAGCCCCACAGTAATATTTATGTCTCATAGAAAAATAAAATTGATAACCAATGAAACTACATTAAAACATGTGCTCACAGAATCATTCACTCTTTCTTACATGTGCTTTAAGTTGGCAATACTGTGTTATTCTTTTGGAATCTACTAAAATAGACTTCCCATAATAAAATAAATGAGGAAAGACAAGTTGATGAAATGAAAGAGGTAGTGGCACTCTATTTAATATTTATGTTTGGCATTTAATTAGAGAATGAGAAAGAAAAGGAAACAGTTTACTTGATCTCACAAAATTATTGTGATCATTTGGTAAACAATTCCAATATGTCTGTAACAAAAAGTTCTGTGCTTGTAATTAACAATCCCACTCCCACCTACCTACACCATCATCATCATCACCACCCACCTACCGTAAGTTTGCATGCTCAAATAATTAAAAGTTTAAATATGGCCTTTTAAAAATGAATTATGTATAAATGCTAGTTACTTGGGAATAGAAACATTTATCACATATCAAACCAATAAGAATTTTCATGTTTGCATTAAATTTTAAATTCCTTTCTATAGTGTTGCTCGGATGTCAGTTCCAGAGCACCCTGCTATACTCTCCTTGGTGCAAGTGGTTATAAGTAGGAGCTGGAGAAAAGACAACTTTAGTATGACAGGAGAGAGTCAGAGAAAATGTCACAGAGGAAATAATGTTCAAACTAGGATTTGAAGGAAAAAGAGAAATTAGCCAAGTTGACAAGGAGGGGACAAGCATGGTGGGCAAGAGGGAGCACATATGCAAAGGCACTGAGGCATGAGACAACATGGCAGGTTTGATAACCAGCAAATAATTCTGTACAGTGTGAAATATCAAGGAACCAGGTTTGAAGTGGGACAAAAATAGATCATAAAGAGTTGTGGATATCAACTAAAGAAGTTTAGATTTTATTCTGTAGGTGGTAGAAACCATCTAGTAATATAGAAAAATTATTCCAGTAGCAAAGTCCATAATGAACTGGAGGAGGAGAGAACTACTAGGAGGAAATTATTAATAGTTCATGAAGCAACGAAGAATCAATCACCATGAAGGGAGATGAAGGAAGACAGAAGGAGAAGACAAGTTCAAAGTTCATTAGGAAACTAAATGAGAGGGAACGAGTTGGGAGTTCTTTAGAAAGTTGAATCAGGAGTCTTCACCAAGATTTGCAGACAGTTATGATTCTTTCTCTAATATCCCATATAATTTCATAGATTTTTAGTAGGAAAAAGAAAGAAGGAAATTGCCAAATAGAAGTGATAAATCTGACTACATCATAGAATCTTTTCTATTACAAGCAAAAAAAAATAGGATACATTTTTATATTATTTTAAAATAATTTGTACTCAATAAACCACTTGAAATCTAGATTGCTTTTTCAGGGCTGAATTACGCATACCAACAGGAGAATTAAAATGTAAACTATGATTGAAATGTGATTTTAGTACAAGAGATAAGGGTTTGCAATAGAATGATTTAACAAAATGTAGCAATTACAACACCAAATGACCTGCCCTTATTATTTACTTTAACTATATGTTTCTCAATCAGTCTTTAATATGGGCAAATAACTTTTCTTTAATAACTGAATATTTTGGTCTAAATTTGCTTTATTTTTCTACCCTAATGAAATCTCTTGACTGAGTTCCAAATACATCCAGCCATTCCTTGTAACAGACATGTATAGTTTTTTCTGCCCAGCACTCTCTACCTATTTTCGGAAACTGACCTTTTCCCACTCACCACCCACGCTTATCCTCTTCCAGCCATAATATTACTATGCAGGGCACTGTGCCTGTGCAGATGATCTAACACCAAGTACCTACATATCCTCCGTGTCAATGACCTGTCTCTCTCCTCTCCACTTTCACACCCACTCTCTAAAGACCACACCATATTTGGGAGTCACCACTAAAGAACAGCAGTTACAACATGTCATCTGACCACACCTACCAGTCTTTTCCCTTTTCTTAGTCCCGTTTCACCTGTTGAGTTTCATCCAAATCTTCAGGCCCCTGCCCACTCCTCCCAGATCATCATCTCCCTCACCTCTTTTCCATGTCCAGCCAGAACACCCCCTGTTAATCAAATCAATAACCCTTTTACTAGAACTCTCTGCTTATTTTCTATTCTTTGTTTCCAATACAGCAAGCCTGAGCAGTCCCCACCCAGATGAATCACTCTCAAATTCTGTTCCAGGTGACTAAGCTCTCAAAGAGAAAGCTGCTCAACAACGCACATTGGTGTCTGTCAAATTTACGGTGGCTGACATACACTGCCCTCAGCGACGATCAGCACCTTTTTCAATTGTCCCTAGTCGGTTCACTTCCACACCCCCTAGGGTCACAGTCCAAACCTTCACCACTTTCCTAAACCCCTTGCATCATCAAACCCCTCCATCCTTACCTTCAGCTTTTCTTCTTCATAGTAAAACAGAGATTATCAGGTGGGAGGACATTCACCTTCCTGCTCCCCCACCTCACATGGACCCATTAGAGAATCAAGCTTTATCTCACTCATGCCCATATCTGAGGAACCAGGGTCTTCCCTCCTGTCCTCTCTCAGGCTACCATTTCTACCTGTGTCCTAAGTCCCAGGCCAAAGAAACCTTCAGAGATGCTGTCTTTCATCTATATCTGTATCTGCACTTCAACTTAGCTTCTTCCCCCACAAATACAGGCAGGTCAATTAATCTCATCACCCAAGTAAAACCATCACCACCACCAACAACAACAAAAACTTCCCTTGGTCCTTCTTCCATTTATAGCTACTTCTCAATTTCTTTCTTCTATTGCCTCACCATACTTCTAGAAACTATAACAGGTACACATATACATATAAGTATGTATTGTACAAATATGCATATACATGTATATTATCCATATATACACATAGGATAATAAATATAAAATAGGCACATTTTGTGTATTTATATGACAGAAACAGATGACAATAGTTTGAGGACTAGAGATTGAGAAAAATATATGTAATATTATGTGTAAATTCTCTTCCTAATTGATCCAGCTGCAGTATTTAAAACTACTTTCTTTACCCCATAGCTTATATCAACTCTTCATGTATCATACATTTATTTGTATAATCTTTTACCCTCCTGTGGGAGGTAAGTTTTTAAGAGGGCAGAGACTTTACCTGTTTGATTTGTTGCTAGAATAGTGTCTGGCCTGTAATGAGTGATCAATGAATATTTGTTGAATAAATATCACCCACCCTCTAGGCCAAAACTGTTAAGTCCAGAGGTGGGAACCTCTGACCCAACTGCAGTCTCTTCTCTGAAAGTTCAAACTTGAGACCAAGAGAGTTATGCCAGCCTCTCTGGGTGGATATAAACTGAACTTCAGGCGGGAAGGAGAATAAAGCAGATAAAATAGGGAAGTTGAGATAAAGAGTATCCTGACTCCTGACGGAATCCAAGCCCTTGTTTCCAGTTATCCCAATGTCGAAAATGAATTATATCCTTGGTCTCTATGAAATATCCCAGTATCTCTATAGTATGTTGCCTTTTTAACTTAAACTAATTGAGTCTCTTTTCCTGCTACTCAGAAATTTCTTACTAATATACTATTCCGTGGGCAAGGAGGCTCAAAATAAACATTCTAAAGCTAATGTTCAAAAAAAAAATGAGGGTAAAAAGTTAAGAGTTCCAATTCCAACTCCCTGAATGAGCAATATGTGTAAATATATGAGCAATGTTTAACTTACTTTAATGAAAACGTACTGTGATATGGAGGCATTTTCTTTATGATTTGCAAACTCTCGAGTATAGCATACTAAGGTACTATTTGTGGGAAAAGAGCTATTTTCATGTCTTCTCTAAATAAGATCATATACACATTTATTTTATCTCTAAAGCCATTTTTTAAATGAAGTTTGGTACCAATTTTACCTCATGCTAACTTTCCTTAGGCAATAGAAAAAGTACACTATTAAACAGAGAATAAAGAATGTAGTTACAACAATGCATGACAAATTAAAGCTGGCGGACAAACTAAAATGCATCCTAAGTTGGCATTTAGAAATAACAAAGCTCTATCTTGTAGAATAGAAATTAAATAATTAGCAATATTACATTTCATGGGTTATGGTACTTACCAAACAAACGCTGATGGAACAGAAATTTGCCAGCTATTAGTCCTATGAGAATGGCAAGTAGCCATAGAAGCACCTTCAAAATCCTCCAGCCAACTCCTCTAGGGTATTTATTTGTTACAAATGAGAAACAGTTTCCAACAACAATAACATTGGCTTCTGTTTGGCTATGAGAAACTGGGTCCTCCGCAAATATTAAGAAGTTAAAGAAGATCACCAAGTAAGCCACAATCATGCGAGACCAAGGATGCTGGAAATAATAACGAAAGTCTTTACCCATCCTTCAAACCTTCAATTCCGTAGTTTACCTGTGTAAGAAAAGATAGAAAGCGTTAGAGCAGGAAAACAAGTAGTCTCTCTCTTCCTGCTATCTGTTCAGCTTTATATTTGAACTTATATGAACTTTTATTCAACAGTTCGATAAAAAGGTATTTGGAAAAGATGATACCTGTTCCTACTTTTGGCACCAAGACAAGTCTAGATTGTGGAAAGTTAATATCGTCCCTTACCCATCATCTAATCATACCTCTGATCATTTGGGGATTCAGGAAAAAAAGCAGAATAAAAGAGTAGGGGGAGCAAAAGGGACATGAGAGGGCAGAACACTGTCCAAAATTGCAATGGTGACTAAGACAATACGCAGAGGTCCTCAAGAGGAAACACAGAGCATAAAACCAATGCAATGCTTTTCTTCTTTTTGATTATTATCTTACCATCGTAATACAGAGTCATTTAAAAATTGAAATGATATGGAAGTAAACTGAGCACACATTAAGAAAAAATGAACAATACCATCCTCATACCATTCTCCTCTGCCCAAAACCTTCTCCTCAGAGTTGTGATTGCTTAATAATTTGGTGGATATACATTCAGATCTTCTTCTATACATTGGCACATGCATATATGTGTATGAACTTTTATAAAAACATTCACAGACTAGTTATCAAATAATTTCAATACAGAATAAGTTTTATTAAATAGCTAAGTCTATGATAGAGCAGTTGCTCACAGGAAGGACTGGACAACTCTGCTTTTGGGGAGTGAGAAGAAAGGGGAAGATTTCAAAGAGAACATGCCCACATTTGAGATTGGAAAATTAATAGGATTTTTTTTTTTTCACCAGGAGAAGAAGGCAAGGATGCTAAATCTAGGTGGTGGTAACGGCATATGCAAAGACACAGGGGCATTGCAGATTATGTAATGTGACTACAGCAGTGAGTCCGAACCCGAATATGCACTGGAAGTACAGCTGTCTTAAAATGCAACTGTCCAGGCCCCAGCTCCAAAGTCTTGCTCAGCTCCTGCGTCTTTCCTCTGTGGGAGCCAGCCCGCCATAAAGAACGCAAGCTGTAACTTCCACATGGGGAGGCCTGTGTAGGTACACGAGGACTTGGGAGTGGGTGATTAAGTCTATCCAATTCTAGGGTTTGGCTTTAGTGAGCCCATTTGGTTCTCAGAGTAAGCTACATCTGTTTTTTTCAGCAATAAAGCTGATATTTTTGTTATCTGAGATAAGAAAAATAATAAAGGCAATAATTTGGCTGCCATCTGCCAATTCATTTGTCTTTTTTCTCATTTTATTTAGAGTTCAGAAAAGGAAGAGAGGGAAGAGGGACCCTTACAAAGTCTACAGTACTTTACATGCCAAGCTCTGTGCTGGATGTCTGCATGCATCATTATGTCATTTTTGTCTTAACAACTCCCTGAAATGCTGTTATCATGATTACAACTACTTCATTTCACAGGGAGGAAATTGAGGCTCACACAGATTATGCAACTTGCCCAAAGTTATCTAGCAGGAGAGCTCTGATCTGAGCCTCTAAAGTCTGACCCCAGGGCCTGATCACCATTCTCTGCCAGCAGCCAGATCAGCTCCAGGCACTTTCCCTGCCTAGAGAGTAGATCCAGGGCAGGCCAAGGGATGCCATCCCTTGAATGCCTTCTGGAGACATATTCTTCTCTAGACACAACTATAGTAATTCTGTAATATATACTGCTACCGCCCAGGGGTGGGGGTTGGGAGGAATATCTATATATATAATATATAGATATATATATATATGTATATAAAATCCTGAACACTTTGGGGGGAAAAAAGTAACCATTGATAAATAGTCTCATTTTACACATGATTGAAAGTACCAAGATCATGCCTGAAGTAATTCTAAAACAATGGAAGATCTGAGTACAGTCTCCAAGGCTCCCAAATCCCAATCCAATATTCTAGGCTGATGATTGTCAATTAAACCCACAGTCTAAGTTAACGAAGACTTGTTGTAACTATTTTACAAAAGCAATATAAACACAAAAAAGGATTGGCAACAGAATTCAGCCAACCAAACAGTCCACTGTGCCTTGGATTCATAAGCCCTCTAAGCAATTTCAAGTCCCTTGTGATCTTTGTGAACACTCTGAAATAATTCATTTCCAGAGGCTGTTGCTCAGATTACCTAGGAATGGTGACTATCGCAAGATGATTATTATTTTTTTTTTAACATGAGGCTCATTACCCATTATAGCAGCAGCAACCTACACGTGTGGTTCTCACACCAAAGAGAGCAGAGCAGGCAGTGAAGAACAAAAGTGAACGTTATGCATTTTCATGATATTCAGGGTGAAAGAATGCCAGAATGGATCCATTGTCCACCGAATTTCATACAACACCTTTGGAAGTGTCCAAAGACCACCACAAGAGAAATTCTCAAAAATCATCTCAAGTACCAGTGAGTCTTGAAAAAGGAATAGTTCCAACATACCCATCAGAACTAGACAGGGGCACCATTTAAGAAGCTGTTATAACAGGTTACTATGTTGCTTCTCTTATCAGTGAAGAACTCTGGTATGCTAAATTCTCATCTGGGAATGATACCAATCGGATATCAGACTGAGGTGGGGGCGGGGGGAGGGGATGGGTGTATGCCTACATGATGAGTGTGTTGCACACCGTCTGGGGAATGGTCACGCTTGAAGGTGCTGACTCGGGGAGGGGGGGTGCGAGGAGGGGATGGGTATATACCTACATGATGAGTGCAATGCACACTGTCTGGGGAATGGACACGCCTGGAGCTCTGACTTGGGGGGATAGGTGGTACATGGGCAACGTATGTAACCTGAACTTCTGTACCCCCCATAATAAGCTGAAATAAAAAAAAAAAAAAAAAAAAAAAAGAACTCTGGTATGGTTGCTGCCACTACCTCCCCTCCCATCATGTGCACACACAATCAAGGCAGCAGGATTTAGAACACAGGATACATATGACCTTGACTCTTTTTTTAATAAATGCTTTGTGGAGGGCTGGCATATACTTACTTTATTGTTTTTAACTTCATAATCTTGCTTTGTGGGCTATGTAATGTTCATATACCCCAGTTAAATTAGAACATTCAAAAATTTTTTGAAACAACTGTTCCTCTCCAGCATTTATATTATTTCAGGAGAGAAAACTACAGCACTGAGCCATATTTAATTCCCCTAGTAATGCCATGAATGCCACAATCACTCTCATATTACAGGTAAGAAAATGAAGGCTCAGAGCAGTTGCTGCCTATTTAATTCACACCCCCATTTAGTGGAAAAGTCAGGATTTGAATCCAGACCTATACCTAGCCCTTAATCTTTCTAATATACCACAAAGCTGGAAGTGTTCATACACAAGGTTGCTAAAAGTTTGCCTAGTCATCCTAGCCCTGTCTTTTAGTTCCTTAGGTACCCTGCTTTTTGTCAGAGTACCAAAATTGTTTTCACCTCCGTAGTTCACATAAAACATCTTTATGATCAATATAATCATTTGGTGACTCTACTGTTAATAATCCAGGAGTGAGGTTGTTCAAATTGACTATGTTACACAGGGCAAATAGTCTGTAAAACCCCTTCATTTTTTAAAATTCATTTCTGCAACCGTAGATGAGAATGATCGTTTATCTTAGTTCTTAGTTCATCACAGTGAAATCAACTGTTTATGTGTTTGTCTCCCTCACTTAATCATAAGCTCCTCAGAGAAAGGGCTCTTTACTTCTAGGCATAGCACTGGACTCATTGTGGGCTATCAATAGACATCTTCTTAATGAGTTGAGTGGTATACTCCAAAAGAGAAGTCCCCTCATTGTTTAGGTGACATGATAAGGTGGCAGAGCAACCTGCCATTCAACTTCCACTAAGGGAAGAGAAGAGGAGAGAGCAGGGGAGCCTGAAACTGCTATGATGACTCAGCCAGTAACATTACTAATGCACCGCCACCCAACCCATCTCATTTTAGCACCAGAGTCTGCATCATCATTACTAAGCCTGTCATTTATTATTTACTATAATATATATCAGATACTATGCTAATGAGCTTTATAAGCATCTCCTTTACATTTCATAGCAGCCCAATGAATAAAATACTCTTATTTTCCCTATTTTACAAACGTTGAAACTGAGAGTTTAGTAACTTGCACAGAGTAACAAAATTAGTCTATGTCTGCGACAGGATTCAAATCCAAGTCCCCAGGCTTCAACACTCTATATTATGCCTTCCCCACACAAAGACATAAATTCCAAAATCTTGCCCTTTACATGTTGGTTAGAAAGTTTCTGATAATAAAGCCATCTAATATTAAAAATTCGCAGTCTTCTAGAATGAATGGATCTAACTATTACTATTCAAATTAGCCTCGGTAGCATGATCAGAAAGAACTGGGGATCATGTGACTACAGGATTGCTTGAATGTTTTTCTTCTTCTTTGAGCATCAATAAGTAGGTGAGTTGATCTTTTTGTGCTTTTGCAATGCATTACGGATGTCTATTCTATGATTTTCCATTTGCATCTCAGAATTAGACTAATCTACACAGTTTAATTCCCTCTCATAAGTAATGACATTATTAGGTAGATTCCACTATCAATATCTTGGAAGCCTCTGCTTCTTCATATAATAGCAGCAATGAAGATGTCAGTAATCACAGGCTGAAACTGGTAAGCCATAAATCTTCAGTCATGGTTTCCAACTCTAGAAGAACTAGCATTTATACTAGATATTAGGAATGTCACGCATTTTACTAAAAGCCAGTATTTAACTTAGAACTAAAGGCTAAGAATGTAGAAGAATACAAAGGAAAATGGGAGAGATGTAAGGCCACTCAAGTTGGGAGGGTATTTTGTGCAAAGTCACAGAGGAAACTGTCTGGGACTTATGTACAGACATATCTGTAGTTCTGTGTGGCTGTAACACAGAGTGCTTGGAGGTGTTTTATGAGATTTAAGGATAATTTGGGGCCAGTTCAAGAAAGATTATACAAGTGTTGGTCTGTATTTTGCTGGGTAGGGAAAAGAGAATTATCAAAGATTTCAGAGCAGAAGAGAGATACAATCATACATAGCAAGTGGTGAAGTCCAGGTTTGTTAATTCTATAATAATATTTATTCATTCATTTGTTCAATATTTAACAATTGTCTGTTTTGTGCCAAGCACTGGCCTATGTGCCAGGGTTACCAACAGACAAAACTCCTGTTGTCATGCATCTGACAGCTTCTTTGAGGGAAGCAGACATTAAAAAGATAAAATATTAAATAGAGTATTTTAGAAAGTTTATAGAGAAAATTAAAGCAAGAAAAAGTTAATAAGGAGTGTCAGGTGTGAGGGAAGTTGAAGAAGGAGTCACTATAAGGTGATATTGGAAGACAGACATGAAAGAAGAGAGGAAGACAAGCAGATACCTGGGAAAAGAGTGATCTAGACAGAGGGAACAAAAGTTGCACAGGCCATCGCTGGATGCATGCTTAGTCCATGTAAGGAATGGCAAGGAGGCCAATGTGACTGGATGGGGCATGGGTAAAAGGGACTATGAAAGAGATGAGGTGCAGGAGGTAACATTTGATCATGATCAGGCCTTGAGGCCATTCTATGTACATGGGCTTTTGCCCTGAGTAGAGAGAGGAAGCAGAGTGACACAATCGGACTTACATGTCACAAGGGCCATTCTGTCTGCTGGTTAAAAATACTTTGTATCAATAGAAGGGTAAGGAAAAGAAGCAGGAAAGCTACTGAGGAAGCTGTTGCCCGATAAGAGATGCAGTAACTTGGACCAGGGAGGGAGAGGTGCAGACAGTTTAAACAGCTCTGCTTCTGGACACATTTAAAAGGAAGAGCTGATCAGATTTACTGATGAATTGGATGTAGATGTAGCCTAGGCAAAATCCAGAATGGCACTGCCATTTTTTCAGATGAGGAACGCATTTCCTGAAAGGAACAGAGTTGCAGCAAATGTAGACAACATACTAGTAATTAACATTTTATTAGAGATTTTTACACGTTGGGCTCTTGGGAAACACTTTTAATGTATTATCTCAATTAGTCCTGATACCAACCATTTGGATTTACAGTTAAGAAATAGAGATTCAGAGAAGTTGTGATCTGCCCAAGGTCATACAGCTACCAACTGGCAGAAACAAGAACAGCTACCTTTATATAACCCCAAAGTTAATATTCTTAATTACCACTGTGTGAAGTACAAAATACAGAATAAAGTTTCAATGGAAAGGAAGTAAGAGTATGTACCAGGTGATGACTTGTACCTAGTAGCCACTCAATAAATATTAACCGATGCATTAACAAATGAATAAACAGATGCATCGATGATGAATGGATAACAGACCAGACTTGGGTGAGAAAAAACATTGAGGATTCCATCCCAAAAAGAGTAGACTGTGGATAATGAGACAACCAAGCCTGCAAAAGGAGAAATGGTAGAAAGGTGGAAAACCCCAAATTCGTGTTTGCCTGGACCAGGCCTGAGGTAAGGACAGGTCTTAGTATATTATCTTAAATTGTTAGACAAAAAGACAGGCAAGAGGGGATGATACATAACATTTTACATAATGCAAGTGCTTAATATAGGTTTTAAAAAAATAAATAGCAATAAAACAGAAGTAAAATTGGAACTTCTTACTTTTAGTCCAATACAAAGACCACACAGCCTTTTAAATAAAAAGCAACCTTTTAAGTCAATCAATGAAACCACCATAAGTGGCTTTGCATAGATTCCAGGATGGTATCTGTGGTACCCTAGCTAATTTAGAGGATCACATCCATAAATCACTTCCTAGACTTTCTCTTCACATTGTTTCAACCTTTAAGTGATTTTCTTCCTTTCTTCTTATCCTGTAGTCCTTGGGACAAGAAAGTGCTTAATCAATGCAAGTTTTTAAAACAGAGAATCCAAAAGCAAAGTAGGTCTGGTAGTCTTGTGAACAAAGACAACTTTCCATTGACATGGCAAAATATTTATGGACCCTAGCATGCTATAAAAAGTTAAAAAATAATCACCATGTATCCTTTTAAAATACTGAGACCTCCTTTGAAGTGACATTTGTTTATGATAAAGAATGAATTTCCATGACCATATTGTAAACACAAAGCCAAAGAAATTAGCAATTAATGAATCAAATAAAATTAATTCATGTCTGAAGTTATTTCATATTATTCATGTCTCAAGCCTAAAGAAACAAATTAAATAAAACTGAAAAGTACTGGTTTCTGATCACAAGGATCAGATGTACGGTGGGATGGGAGGGACAAATACTTCAGTCAATGTCAAAATCTGTAAGTACGTTTTAACTACAAAGATTGGGAGAATAAAAGTTAGAAAGTATACCCATGGTAAAAAGTCAACACTTTAGACTTCCCTTTACAGGGATTCTACTACTTTTCATACTCAATAAATTGGGAAAACTTGTTTCAGAAGACAAAACAAAACACTGAAGGCTTCCTAGAAGTCCTTCCTTGCATTTTAGACAATACATCATTTATAATTAGGGGGAAGATACATGTCATTACATTCAACATACTTGTACTCATTTTTTTTCCTTTTTGGTTTCTGAGATACAGTCATACATAAATACTAAAATGAACATGTGATGTTTACTCCCATCTCTCTCTCTCTCTCTCTCTCTCTCTCTTTCACACACACACACACACACACACACTACACTGCTCCACACAGGGGAAAATGAATAATGGCAGCCAAAATGTTACCACATGGGTCAAACACACTTGTGGGCCTGTGGCATTTTCTAGAATAGGAATCAAAAAATAGTTTTATTTAGTCACGATGAAGTTACCAGACACCCAAGTCTTTTTTTTTTTTTTCCTTCTTCTTCTTAAGGAGAACACGTATGAACTGCAACCTGTTAATTTAATTAACAAAAATAAGGCTTTTCTTCAGTTCCCATCCTAGGAATCACTGAAGCGAGGAAAGTTCAAGGTCTGTTCTCCCGCCGTCCCTCACCCTCCCGGAGCCCGGGAGTTTGAGGGTTCCCACCAAAAGCCTTTCCCTGAGAGTCTCCGCTGCCCTGACCACAAGGGCTGGTGCGTAGGTCTCCCTCCGTGACACTTCCCCCTGCCTCCAGGATGCCATGATCGGGAAGGGGGCAGAGAGGCGCCAGGGGACCCGGGGGCCGGGCCGGGGCTCCAGGGCTGCTGCCGCGTTCGCGGGCAGGGACGAGGTGGCTGCCTGGCTGCGCACGGTCGGGCCGGGAAGCTCCGCTGCGGCGGGACCGAGCGGCCGGGGAGGCGCGCCCAGCGCCCGGGCCCGCGTACTCACCTGCAGGGTCGCGCGGGGCGCGGGGCGACTGCTCACGGGAGAGACGGTCAAGCACCGTCCTCCGTCGCGCCGGCGGCCTCGCTGGGAAGCGCGGCGAGACGGGCCAGCGGCGTCGCCGCAGCCGCTGCTGTCACCAAGCTATAAATACCGGCTCGGCCCACTCCGCCGCCGCCTACGCCGGGCACCCTCCGCGCCGGTGCCTCTCCGCGCCGCGCTCCCACCGCAAAGTCCGCCGCCGCGGGCCGGGCACCGGGAGCGCAAGGGCAATGGCACCGCGCAGGTGACGGCGATCGCTCCAGCTGTGAGCCGCCTCCGCAGCTGGAGGCATGGCCTCCCGCCGCCCCCGCCCCCCCGCCAGCGCCGCGGGCCGACTCCAGCCCTCGGGCCGCGTGCGCCGTCGCTGAGCCTGCCCGGGCCCGGCCCGCCTCTGCAGAGCGGCAGCTGCAGGCGGGGTGGGGGGTGGGGGGAGCCCGGCTTCAGTCTCCCTCGCATGTCAGCAGCAGTCCCTTCTTCCTGGGGAAATCGGCAGGGCAGACATAAAATCCACCATCCCGCAAGGAACCCATGGGGTTCCCAGTGGAATGTCCTCAAAGAGCTGCAAACTTTCTAATGCAGTCAGTCTCAGGTCACAGAGCATCCTTTCTGCTTTTGCCTGTGGGTGGTGTGTGGATGTGGGGGTGGGGAGAGACAGAGCCCAGGAGGAGTATGAGAAGTCTCATACTTACTTTCCAGCCTGTCTGGTCTGACACATGCACATATACACACGTACACACGTACACACACATTCATAAGCACACACATTTCCATATGCACATAGAGATGCACAAATATATACACATATGCATGCCTATGTACACACACATTTAAGCACACATATACATTCATACATACACACATTTTTACAAACATAGAATCATACAAACATATATACAAGCACACACAAACTCATGCACAATTTTTATTCCACCATATATATGTGTGTGGCCTCTGTTTCTTTCCATGCCTAATAGCAACTGTTACCTCAGTTTATCAGTTGCTAATAATTTGTGTCCAGCATGCTGATAATGGAGTGATCACTAGTTTGTATAGTCAAATAGAAAATAAGATAATTCATACATGCCCATGGTAGCAAACTTATGAAGGGAGAGCTAGTCCCTCTCCTGGACTGGCAGCTTGATTCAGGAATGGGTGGGATAGCAAGAGGGAGAGCTGAGGTGTCAGCAGATTGTGCAATGGGATAGAGAGAGCCATTCCCAAGTCCCAAAGGGTAGCTATTCTGCACAGGGACAGCTGGGAGTTCACAGCCATTCTTCCCACTAATTTGACATTTTTCTGGCTTCTAAGAATGACCACATATATCTATATCGTAGTCATAGTTTGTGATCATTTTATAGAATTGTTTAATAATATTCTCTTTTGTAGTGCTTTTAATAAGTTTTCTCAGAAAACTTATTGCCTATGCTGGCACTTTGTACATTTTACCATAACACTTTTGTTGTATTTTTTTTACTACTTTTTCTCCCCCACTAAGCTATGAACTCTTGGAGGGCAGAAACTAAATCTTCCTCATCATTGCATTTTTGGCACCTAACACAGTAAGTTATAATAACAGCTCAATAAACAGTGGATTGGCTAGGCAGGGTGGCTCACGCCTGTAATCTCAGCACTTTGGAAAACCAAGGCAGGAGGATCTCTTGAGGCCAGGAGTTTGCGACAAGCCTGAACAACATAAGGAGACCCTGTCTCTACAAAAAAGAATTAGCTGGGCATGATGGCACACATCTATAGTCCCAGCTATCCTGGAGGCTGAAGCAGGAGGATCACTGAGACCCAGAGTTTGAGGTTGCAGTGAGCTCTGATGACGTTACTGCACTCTAGCCTGGGCAATAGAGAGAGACTGTATCTCAAATAAATAAATAAATAAATAGTGGATTAATTTCACAGATTAATCATTCGATTCTACTGTACTTTTATAATTAGTATTACTCTCCAAAGAATTTTTAAACTATGTAACTGTTTAACATGGATTCCATGAGCTATATTTTCCTTGGATCGCCGTTTAAAGCAAGGACTCTTCAGTCAGTTGAAACTGGAAAATATTAAAACTTCACAAATTATGCAACAGATGGTTGAGGTCTGTAACTTATATCCCCCTTCACTACAAAGCAAAACAAAATAAAACAAAGGAAAACAGGAGGAATTTTTCCTTTCATTGAGTGACAGACTGAAAACATTGTATTTCAATGGGTAGTGGGCTAAAAATCAATTAATAGCTTGTCTTTGGTCTACTTGAGAGAGAGAACTCATCCTACTCCACAATCAGTTGAATTACATGGGTGTCTACTAAAATAAACTTCAGTAAATCAGAACTGAAATGTCCAGCATCAGTTACATGGAGCTCATTAGTCCACCTTTACATCTCTCTTCATGTAAGAATAATTTTAAGAATAAGCTCTACCAATGCTTACTATTTGCTCTGAGAGGTCTCAGGGTTTAGAGAATATAGTTCTCTAGGACCACGTCAAGACCAAATACTAAAATGAGCAAGGTTTGTCTTCAATATCAATGTTCCCTTTTACCACTGACAAAGAAGCTTGTACCCTTTGCTTTGGCAGCCACCTATCATCTCCAGTTCAACCCTATTTCAGGACCAGGCAGAAGAACAGCCTATATACTTTGATCTTTGTCACAATAACATGTAGTGATAAAAGCTCAACTTATTGAAGGCTTATTTGTGTACCAGGTATATCTATGACAGACCTGTGAGATAGCTGCTAAACATGGAATATCACCTGCATGTTTACCTTTGAGGAAAGAGCCATACAGAGACCAAATAGTTCATTCAGGATCTCACAAGTAGCCACAGTGGTGGAGTAAGAACCAGAGCCAGGCAATGTGGCTCACAAGCCCCCCATTTCAACCTATCATCTTATATTTCCTCCCGATGTACCAGGAAAGGAATATGGGTTTTACCGTCAGGACACCTGAAATAATGAATATTTGTATAAATTCTGGTTCCACAACTCACTAGCTATAACTTTAGGTAAACTGCTACTATAAAATTATAATAGGAATCGCTACATATGCCTTTCTTCTCCATTGAAAGGTGAGATGTTAGATTTGGGTCTGGATTTAGGGATCCATAGTAGGTCATTCTGTTCATGGACAGATCCTTCCAAGATTTAGGCTGCACTTCTCCGTATTCTCCAGTTTTGTGTCATCCCACTCACTACAACCACACAGACCTCTTAGGGTTTTTAAATGACCTGATGGGTATAACACACCTATAGTGTCAGGTGCATAACACGTGCTCAATAAAGTACCTATTCTTCCTTGCATCAAACCTTAGTGTTCAATGAAAACTTTGTTCAGGCTCAGAATCTATTGGTCCAGTACAAAGGTGGCAATTGCTTACTTACAGAGATTAACTATTTTTTCAGGGTTGGCCAGCAGTGATTTTCAAAAGGTATAGATAGAAGTTCCAAAAAGAAACCAAGATAGCAAGGCTCTAGATCTCCCACTCCCTCACCGATATTTTAGCCCAAATGACTCCATTTCTTTTATATTTATATACAGGAGTTCAGCAAATTGGCCACAGTTTCAGAGTGTCAGGATAATGATGAAATAACTTAAGTAGGAAACTCAAATCACACTAGACAATCATCTGTCTACTCCACCTTCATATATGAAGTTAACCCTGCAGACAAGCTTAAAATGTCTTGTTGACATACAATTCTTTTATAAAATATGATCCAAGAGTTCAAAAATTAGAATTAACCACATGAGACATGATGTTTTTCTGTTACTCTCACATATCCCAGTACATCAATAATACAGTTTACTCTGTATTTTTTAAAAAATGAAAAGACAAGCTCAATGTCCATTTCAAGAATTGGTGAAAACTTTCATGATGACCAAACTCTATCCTCTTTAAATTGCCCTTTTAAAGCAAGAGGAAACTATAGCTGTAAGCATCGGTAACTTCTACCAAGTCAATGAGGAAACACCTTCATCAGTGATTTGATGGACTCTAAGCAAAACTATTTTTAATTTCCTATGGGTCAATTGGGATGATGCTAATTGTACATTCTAAATATAAACAGCATAATTTCCTTATTGCTAAAGAAGCAAGAATAAAAATTTGAACATGATCCATAATGTTCTTCTGGTATATAAAGGGCAGTGACTCTACTGCCAGGATTTTCCCTAACAATCTTAATATCAAATGTCCATTCCCATCAAATCCAAGATACACTGATATATTTTAGGCCACATGTCCTAAATTTTGCTAAATTTTGTCCTAAATTTTGAGGAAATGGTCATCGTATGTCGCTACTTGGAATTCTAGAACCTATATTCTGATATCCTGGTGCTGCCAAATAATGAGAATGTGATATTAAGCAAATTAATTAACCTGTCTGAGAATTAGTAGTATTTGCTTCACTACTACTTGTTAGAGGGATTTAAAAATGTACTTTACACTTTCAACATTTTGTCTGGTACATATTAAATTCTCCATAAATGTTGGCTCTTTTTATTATCATTATGAGTCATCTCACCCCTGCCCTGCTCATATTCTACATGTCCCACAGAGTTTCTTTTGCTAAAGAGCTGAT
Organism: Eulemur rufifrons; assembly: GCF_041146395.1. NCBI lineage: Eukaryota > Metazoa > Chordata > Mammalia > Primates > Lemuridae > Eulemur > Eulemur rufifrons. The sequence goes on along the minus strand of NC_090998.1, from coordinate 34,228,586 downwards.
TCACTTATCCTTCACTCAACCCTATAAATTTCTGGAGAAAGTACTTTTCTGAACAGTTTTTAAAGCAAAGGAGTCATGCAAACAGAGGGTGAACTAGCAGTCACACAAGAAGTAGAGCAGTCACCTGCTTGGTGGTCAGCGTCACCCTGACTCATACACTGGGCTGCCCTGCAGAATCTGCAGAAATGCAGCAGTTCCTTCAAAGCATCATTCCTCTTGCAATGACAGAGAAGGACAATTGTTGCACTGCCCACTCCTGTCAGTTCCTTCCTCTGCCTCTTCTTGCCTTCTCCTCTGTCCCACGCTCACTCCCACACATACAGAGGCCCTATGAACTGGCCAGAGCCTCACTTCCAGAGTGCAGTCATTGCTTGGGATTAGTGATGACCTCATTTACAGGAATGTGACTGCTGGTTTTAAATGGAAAATATTTGCCTATGGGCAGTTTTGAGCTGACAAGCTCTTTCTTTCTGGTCCTAAAACAAATGTTTTTGTTTCAACAGGCCTCACCTAGACAAGTTTGCGAGACCTAGCCCAAGGCAGGGAGGCTTGATTTGGGGGAACACAAAAATACACTGGCTTTTGAGAGCTCTTGACTTCATGTAAAGTACCAAATATACCACCCAATCAATAAACATATCCAAAGCAACTAGTCTATCAAGGCATTGCAATATGTTGAGGTTTAAAAGATAAATAGAGTATGTCTGTTTTCCGAGGGAACTCATGATCTAAATGAGCAAACAATGGATGGCTTCTAATCACCACAAATAGTAATATAAGGGGACAGGTGCTCAGGGCCAAATGCATTTTGCTGACCATAACGGCTAAAGAAATTTGAAATGGAGAAAGAAACCTATCCTTATAAATTACTGCAGAAGGCCAGATGGAAGAAGCTTGAGGCAAAGACTGAAGGAAAAAAGAGGATTTAAATACACAGAAAAGTGGGGAGGAAGAAACTGCAGACAAAGGGGAGCAGCACAGAAACAGTACCCGTTACCAGAAGGCTCACAACAAATATGCACACTTATATACACACAAATATACACAAATATATAGCCGAGCGCAGTGGCACATGCCTGTAGCCCCAGCTACTCAGGAGGCTGAGGCAGAAGGATGGCTTTAGCCCGGGAGTTCTAGGCTGCAGTGAGCTATGATCACACCACTGCACTCCAGCCTGAGCAATGGAGTAAGAGCCCATCTCTTGGGGAAAAAAAAAAAAAATACATGCCAAAGCAGAGGAGAGAGACAAGGAAGAGGGTAGGAAAGAGAGGAGGGAGGGCTGAAGAAAAGAAGCCAGAAGAAGCCAGAATGTTGTGGTCCACTCACAGAAGCAAGGACTCCTGGGGAATAGTGAAATATATCCCCTACTCTGGGCAAGTAGGGAAAGCCAGATAGCGCTGAGAACGACTGACTTCTGAGTTGCAGCCATCTGAGCAGGGAGGGGATGGGAGCGGGGAGCCAGGATAGGGAAGGGTAAAATGGAACTCAATAGAAACAACTGGTGCCAGGAATTTTAAATAATAAGAAATGAAAATTATCTATTTCTAGATTTAAAGACAATGGTCATGTTTACCTGTAGCCATGAAATGACAAACAGTAGGCCTCACTCTCTAGCCATAGACTAGAATGCCTGGTCTCCCTGTTTCCCCCAAGGGTTAAGGGGAGCAACCCCCACACCCCATCATTTCATATGAAGGAATAAGGGAGGGGCTTGGAATACCTTCTTCCAGAAAGCTACCCTGGGGACCCTCCATCATCATAGCTGCTGACCGCTGAGGCCTGCCTGGGCCATTCTTCCGAGTTTTAGGATGTCATTAAAAAGGTGAGTTTTGCAGAGAGCATTATTTGCTCATAGTGCGCACTCATGCATTAGGTATTATCATAACACTTAACTTCAAAATGTTGTAGACTAATTTATCTTTGGCACAACCCACATATCTTCCTATTCACAAGTTAGCAAATATCTCCTGTCCTCACTGTATTAGTTTTCCTGGATGCTGTAACAAATTACCATCAATTTTGGTGGTCTAGAACAACAAAATTTATTTTTGCACTGTTCTGGGATCTGGGAGTCCACAATTAAGGTACCAACAGGACCACACTCCCTCTGAAGGCTTTAGGAAGAAATCCTTCCTCTTCTCTTCCAGCTTCTGGTAATTCCTGGTGTTCCTTGGCTGGTAGATGCATCACTGCAATCTCTGCTTTCATCTTCACAGCGTCCTCTCTTTTGTGTCTCCGTGTGTCCAAATCTCTATATGCTTCTCTTAGAAAGGCACATCGTTGGGTTGAGGACTCAGTCCAAATTAAGGATGATTTTATCTCAAGATCTTAGCTAATTACTTCTGCAAAGATTCTATTTCTAAATAAATCACATTCCGAGGTTCCAGGTGGACATGAATTTTGGGGGACACTATTCAACCACTACATTCACATTTATAAATAAGTAGGTATTCCCCCATATAAATGTCATAATTTTACTTCCAGTACCAGGTTATTTCTCTAGTATAGGGAAAAATACATGGAAGAAATCATCTAGTTAATGATAAAGATAATTTGGTTTTTGTAAATATCCCTCCAAACAATATCATGCAAAGCTCTCACATTTACTCCAGCATTGTACAGCACTGGGTTTTTATTTTGCTTCTATTTGCAGAGATATGTTAGGCCTCTAAATGCCAAAGTATTGCATATTATTTATGCTTCCATTCCACAATATAAAACCATCATTTTCAGGAAGCTCTTCTGTCAGCTACTACTATGTTCTGGCAATTTGGTGGTGGAAAAGATAAACCCCAAGCTCTCACACAGCTTATTCTACTGAAAGTACAGACAGTAATCACAAAATACATAATGATCTAATGTTTGACTGTAAGAAATGGCATTAAGAAAAGTGGGTAGAATCAGAACATCAATAAGGATGTGGGTCACAATTTTAGAAACAGTGGTGAGGGCAGATTTCTCTGAGGTGACATTTATGCAGAATAATTAAGCCAGCTCCTTGCTGCTACAATTTTATGTCTATTTCTTCCATGCAGTCTTACTAGAGGTGGTAAGCAGTCCACACGTTAGGTTAAACATATTTTTCCTATATTTGAATATGACTCAAGTAATATTTGATAATAAAATCACGGTTCTTTACATCAAAGTGGTATCTGGTTCACTGCATAGCCAGCCAACCACAGACCAAAGCCTCTGTGATGTATCCATCCACAGTCACTGCATTCCAGGCACAATCCTAGCTTCAGGGAAATACACCATACCCTGTAACTCCACTAGAATGGGACTGGAAGACAGAAAACCAAGGTTTGATCCTCAGCTTTGACTCATGCTCCTCTCTTACCCTTAGTAAATCACTTTATGGTTGTAGGCCCCAATTTCCAAGTTTATAAAGTAAGGAAATTGGACTGGACAATCTCTGTATTTCCTTCTGACTCCTGCATTCTATAGTTTTAGGGTAGTTATGCAGCAACTGGATTTACAATAGTTAAGGAGACATGTTAATGTGATTTCAATTCAGGCAGACACCAATATCCCTGAAATCCTGATCAGAAAACAGTAGTAGGGATACTCAACCCTGGCTTCTGTAGTTAGCTGGGCAATCTCACTGTGGGAAGAAGATGACATGATCTATTTTGAAGCAGAGGTCCCAGGTGGCAATTAGAAATATGGGGGGCAGATCTAGCCTGAGGAGGTACTGAGTTGCCAAAAACTAGACAGGGAATTGAGTGGCTTTAAGAAAAGATTGAATTAATGCATGTGGAACACTTAGAAGACTGCCTGGCACAGAGTAAACCTCAATAAATAAAGCTGTTATTGTTATAGGCTTGTCCCAGAACTGCATTACACTTAGAAAGCCAAGGTAGAATAACTAAGCAGACATGGCAAGGTTTCGATAGGAGACCAGCCACTCAGTGGGCATGCTGGTGCCACCTGCCACATGCTCTGTGCACCCTGAATGCTAGTGCCCACCCATTAAAGGTACAAATGCAGATTACTAGCTTAGGCAGCTAAGCCAATGATAGTGCATTTCAATAAAATAAAATCTAAAACTCTGTGTGCAGGCTTTAAAGGAAAATAATAAACTTGAAGTCAGACAATGAGAAGTTTATGTTATCCAGGTGGAAACAGTGGAGATTTCTATTAGGCAGTAATTTATACAGATTTATAACTCTGGTAAGAAACGAAGGCTGAACTAACAGATGTGCCAGCCGTCAGCATCCATTATGAGTCAGTGTTTCACAAAGTGTGGCCTCCAAACCATCTGTGTTACAGTAAACTAAGGTGGGTGTTAACAAATAAATTCTAGAACCCAAACTATTGAAACAGAATCTCTTGAGGTGGAGTTTACTAATCTCCATTTTAACAAGCTCCTAAGTGATTCTTGTGCACATTTAATTTGGGGAGACACAGAGAGAGAGGGAACCATTGATGTTACTCTATAGATAAAGTTGCCAAGGGGAATGTGGCAATGAGAGAAGGCAGGCAGGGAAGCCTTGTTGCTACAGCATTGTGGTACCTAAAATTTAGTCACGTCAAACCACCTATTCAGTGAGCAGGGCTAAACCTGGACTGCACGTTGGGATAACCCTATGCGTAGGACCCACCCCACACTAATGAAATCAGTAGCCCTTAGAAGGGATGGGGTAGGTCCCTTCCCTCCAGAGTCCCAAATTGTTGCTTCTATATCAACACTTGTAAACTGGTGGCAATTAGGCCTGTGGATTATTTTCTTTGACTCTCCCACTACTTTAAAACTTTAACTGAGTCGAAAATATTTTTTTAAAAAAACAGATTTCACATGCAAAAAACTCAATATGTAGCTTCTCATGAAAAGCAAAAGAATTGGGCTTGCTGGGTCTACATTCTTGAATGGCAAACAGCTGCTAACAAGGTCTTCTTTGGGTCATTTAAGTTCCCCACCTGGCCTCCTGGCCCCTGAAGACATTTGGGGGCAATAAGGCACACTATCAAAGGGACTTCTCACCTCTGCTTTCCCCACCCTGCATCCCTGGTCCCAAGCCAGCCTCTCTTGTCACAGATCCCAAAGTCTTCCTGAGCACCATACACAATTTGGGAAAATCCCATGAAACAGGCCCTACTTTATCTGCTGGCTTTATCCTCTGTTTCTAGAGCCCATTTCTTGGCTCTGTAGTTGCCAAAGTCTCAGATCCCCTGGAGAGAACTAGAGCCACTGCCCTGGAAGCAGCACTCACCTCAGGCCAAGGTGAAGTCTGACACTGATACTGATACTTTTGCATTCTACCAACAGGGCTGATTTCCTGCTAATCACAAATCAGCTGGACACCTGGGTCCCCCAATGAACCCTGGCCAGCCCCTCCAGCCTTGGTGAAATCTCTCTTCTTCAGGAGGGAGCAGTGCCAGCTTGTTTGGCCAGAGAGCCTCCCTAGGTCTCTGGAAGGCTGGAGTCTATATGTAAATTAGATGGACTTAATTTGGTGAGAGGAATTTGAGAAGCTTTCCCCTCCTTCAAGTAATGAACTTCGTCATGTCTCTTTTGTTTCCCTTACTTATATCACAAATATTAGCTAATGGATTAATCATTATTTTTGAAAATATCTATGCTAGACATTTACAGGAATTCTTTATTATTTTAGTGCTGTGAGAATGTATATGTTAATGTAAGTAATTTGTCAAACTATCATTAAAACTGTTAAGCTGGCACAAAATATTTCTTATCTGCAATAATAGGAAAATAATACAAGATAGCATTTGAAGTGATGTGGAAAGTACTTCAATTAATTCACTATCAGCGTGCAATTTTTTTTTATTTTTTGTTCTCTATACTGTGAGATGGTTTTCAGCCTTACCCAAAAGAATGTGGTTATCCTTTTCTTGAGAATCTCATCTTTTACCTTGAGTCAATGTATAATATAATGGAAAAGGGGCAGATTTGGGGGGTTAGACAGGCCTGGGTTCAAATCCTACTTTGCTACCTACTCTGTGAACTTGGCCATGTTGTTTAACCTCTCTGAGATACACGTCTTTGGCTAAAATTTGTAGCAAATAATATATAATTTATAGACTGCAGTAAAAGGATTAAAGGAAATAGTACAAGTAAACCCCTGGTCTATCCTGGCACATCTTTTATTACCTTCTTAATAAATCAAGTTTTATTCCAGTGGATAACAGGTCTAATAAAAGTTTTCAAATTTTTATAATACAATTTCTGTGTGAATACTTCACCAAAATTGTAATGGAAAAATATCATCATACCCTCTGGGTCCATGACTTATATTCAGTATTTTTAAAACATGTATTGTGGGTTCAATTTGTACAATAGGTCTAATATTGTTATAATTCTCACTATTTAATAAAATTATCTTAGAGAAAATTTTTTTCAAATTTCAGTGGATTGCCAATTATTTCAAGCAATATTTACTTAATCCTTTTAGCAAACATTTACTGTCTACTATAGGAACAACTAAGAGAACATCACCGCTGCTTATCATATAGAAAAAAGTAGAGAAAGGTAAATATATCATTGTTACACTAAAATATAGAAACTGGGGAATAAGTGTCCTATGAGAACACAAAGTATTGAACCATAGCTTCACTCAGAGATAGGAAAGGAATCACAGAAGTAACCGATGATGTTATAAAATTACTACGAAAATAATTTGTGCTATCACAAATGGAGCTTGATTTAATGGCATTTTACTTGTATACTACTTTGCATTAATTTGTGTTCTGTTCTATACATCCATGGGTTGCTTTGTGCATGAATGACTTGTCCCAAAATAGATTTACTGCATTTTAAGAGAGATCCAGGGAACTTGAAAAGATCTCTTTAAGGCCAGGCATGGTGGCTTATACCTGTGATCCTAGCACTTTGGGAGGCAGAGGAGAGAGGATCGCTTGAGCCCAGGAGTTGGAGGTTGCTGTGAGCTGTGATGATGCCACTGCACTCCAGCCTGGGAAGCAAAGTGAGACTCTGTCTCAAAAAAAACCTCTTAAATTGCAAAATATTATTATATCATGTTTGATAAAATATTTGTTTTATATAATGGAAAAAGTTAAAGTGTTCCTTAATATCTTTAAGAATTTTATAAAAACTATGGGCATCTGTAAAATTATCAAAATTAATTTTATCCCTAAACAATATATCATTACTGAAAAAGGATTAATCATAAATATACTTGAACCCGCACAACCAAAGTTTTTAATATTTCCTGAGAGTTCTATGCAGGATTTAACAAGAAAAGAAAAATTTCATTTTAGCGTGGTTGTTAAGTGGTTACCTGGGTTCACACAAGAGCCAAGTCACTGTCTTCCCAAAGCCAGTCTCTTGTAGAAGCCAACTCACATTTGTACCATAGTAAATATATACATAACCACATGGAGTGAATCTCGAGTACTCATAAAAAAGTCTTGAAATTTTTGACTATCCAATTTTATGCCTACAAATGTCTGCATCTCTTAACATTCATAAAAATGCTTTGAGGCCCATCTTTCACTTCTGTGTAGTCATCCCCTTAAAGATGACAGGCAAAATCCCACATCCACACCCACATGGTCACACCCACAGCTAGCTCACTCAATCTGGCGCTCTGTGCCCTCATGGCTGATACCTTAGAAATGCATAAAATGATACAAAACAGGGGTCCCCAACCTGTGGTGAGCTGTTATTATTTCATTATATATTACAATGTAATAATAACAGAAATAAAGTGCACAATGCATGTAATGTGCTTGAATCATCCAGAAACCATCTCCCCGCTTCCCAGTCCATGGGAATTGTCTTCCATGAAAACAGTCCCTGGTGCCAAAAAAGTTGAGGACTGCTGATATAAAATACTTTAAAAATTTATCTTTCTTGAGAGGATAGAAATCCCTGCCCTTCTCCATTAAAAAACAACAAACAAACACCCTCCCTCCCCCACAGTGATTTAATATTTGGTAGCCTTGCAAATAATCACATATGAAATATAATACAAAGAGAACTTAAATGGAAATCATGAAAGATGGGTTTAGTCAGCTCTGTCACTGCCGATCTGTATCACCTAGTTGACCTATTATACTTAACCCCTGGGCCTCAGAGCCTCAATGCATTTTTGTAAACTTTAGTATAGCCAGGTGTTTGTGGGTATGGAATTAGTATTCAAGATCTTAAGACTTCTCTATAGGGACCCAAGGGTCACCCCATGTGCTTATGTGTATTGTTACTAAGGCACAAGATTTCTTCACGTGAAAAATAAAGGTATTGGACAAAAAAAATTAATTTTACTTAATCCCTAAAATTCTGTAGTTCTAAATAGTTTATCTCAAGTGGCAATGCAATTTTTGTTCATTTTGCATTAATACATCTTGTAGAAAAGTAGAATGGTTTGGTAAAGATTTAACCAACTAGTTCTCTGTGTGTGCTTGAGACTAATTCCTCTTTTATTTGTGAGTGAGCAATGCCCCTCCTCCTGCTGTCTTTTGATTATGAAGACAATAAAGTGGGCAAAGTGCATAAAATTGCACATCTGCAGAATAAAGAATGCTTGCTGCATATTTTTCTACAGCAGTGTATTGATTCTGTTTGAAAAAATACACCTGTAATTACATTCTGGTAAGAATTAGAGAGCAGGAGTATCTGAAAATAGATGCAATGGATAATGATAGTTTTTTTCTTTTTTTTCTAATTTAATTTTATCATATTTATTCAACTGCATTTATCTGGGAAATAGAGGCTTAGGTCATTTCATATAGAAAAGGACCACAAAATGATTGGGATGCCAAATACAATTCTTTTCCAGAATTCAGCATCAGCCTATAGAGTTCCATGCTGTAATGATGCATATTGCAATTTAACCACACAGTCATGGGTATGAAAATAGAGAAAATCAATGCTGTTGGGTCAGACATCCCTTCTGAAATATCATAAGGAGAAATGCAATACTATTCTGAGAAACAAAATAGGGAAGTTCATTTTACAGTGGAGTCTGCCACCAAACAAGCTTTGGAATGAAAAATCAGAAAAACCTATTATAAATAGGCTCAGAAACAGGTGGAGACCTTTACTCTTTTTTTCCTTTAGCAAAACTAAGAAGCAAGAAAGCAAGTATTAGAAAAGCTTGGCCTAGACTGTGTCTACCATACTCCAGAGAAAGTGAATTATTAGGTTCATAATCAAACAACTGGTTCAACAAATTCTCCTCTCCCAGTGTATTTTGTGACTTAATCAACAGCTGTGGTATGTTACCTCTCCCCCTACAGTTCTGTGTCTTTACTTTTTTATTAACCCTGTGTCCTTAATTTATGCAGTACATTATGGAGAATTATGGAAACCCCATCAATTTTGTCAGGGTGCTGTGGTGATGTGGTACTGATGTATTTCCAATCGAAAGAGCAAATGACAAGAAAGAGAAAGAAAAATTATAGGAAGAAATAAAAAGTGGAGAGATATATTAAAGGTATGTGGTTCCTTTAAAATATTATGAATATGTATACTCTTTTAATCTGTTATTTCTAACTCCATTAAAAAATATATAAAAATCTGAACTGAGACCATAAGGGTAATATTAAAATATTAAGATTAAGAGAACAGATATAAAATTTAAAATTATGAAAAGAAGGCTAAGGTGGATGGAGTGTGGGGGTGCGGGTGCAGATTGCTTTTAAATCAGAAAAAAATGGGTTTAAAAGTTCATTTTATTTTTTAGTAAATGGAATGAAGAAAATGTCAGCACTTACTTTTATGTACTTTGTATTCTCACAGGAGATTTGATTCACTCAAACACTTAGAACTAATCACACATAAATGGGTAGAAATGAGAATCTATTTGTATAACTTTATCTGCAAGTTTTAAAGTGCATGAAGGAAAAAAAAATCACAGTCCTTTTTTTCAATCACATTTTGAAGGTGCACTTAAGATTCTACAAACTCATCATCAGAGAGGCATCTGTGAAAAGGGAAACCTCTTCCCCCATATTTCAGAGCTGCTAAGTAAGTGCAAACATATACCTGTGCCATAGTACACATTTGCAAGTAAGAGAAGTTAAAACATGCTTCTGTATGTTTTTTAAAACAGCATCATCACTCGTGAGATAAAGTGAGAAGTGACTCTAAATTTAGTTCACAGAAATAAACTTTCTGAAGACTAAAGCTCTTATGCTTGCATTAAAATAGCTGATATAAGTAAATTTTATGCAAGTAGGGAATAATGAAATAATTCACAGTGTAATCCTGAGCTTAGAAAAGAAGTACACTTTTATTTTTTCTGCACTGATGCTAAGTGGAATCAATCTAATATGGTGTCCCTTCAAAAATACTGGTTGGGCATGGCGAGTCACACCTGTAATCCTAGCACTTTGGGAGGCCAAGACAGGAGGCTCACTTGAGGCCAGGAGTTCAAAACCAGCCTGAGCAACACAGTGAGACCCCATCTCTACAAAAAGTAGAAAAGTTAGCCTGGTATGGTGCTGAGAGCCTGTCATCCCAGCTAATCTGGAGGCTGAGGCAGGAGGATCGATTGAGCCCAGGAGTCTGAGGTTGTAATGAGTTATGATGATGCCACTGGACTCTAGCTTGGGTGACAGGGTGAGATCCTGTCTTAAAAAAAAAAAAAAAAAGAAAAAGAAAAAAAATCTCTAGGACAATTGTGTTCACATATCAACATAATTTATAATCTGAAAAATAAAACGTGATTTTATTTTTTAACTCAAAGGAATACTGTAGTTCCTTGTCAGTTGAATGTAAAACATGTAGTTTCGACTGCCTTCAGTAATGGAAGAGTTTCTGAGTTGCTGTCTAAATATTAAAAATCCTTACCTCATTCCAGTTATTTAAGGCCATAAATTCAAGTTTACAGACTTTATAAATTCAATTCAGGACTCCAAATGGAAATAAACAAGTGTACACATTATTTTCAATCATATAATAAGAGGAGTATCTTTTAACTCATCCTCATTCTTCTCTCAGGAGGAACTTTTATTCAATCATTATATTTTCAAAACATTACTCTTACTAGCAGAAACAATTTCCCTCACCAGCTCATTATCCCTTCAGGTAAGGCCAATGTATTTGACAGAGGTCCATAAAGATTATTTTTCTGAGTGTAGGTTAACAGGTACAGTTTGTACCCAAATTGCTTTTCCTAACAATTTAAAACACTATGAATTGTTATTCAATTCCATCATTTATTTAAGAAGAGCATAATAGAATCCTCATATATATTCATTTAAATGTGGTCCTTTTGAGGACTCTTTATCTGCTCAGAATTGCTGGAAAATCCACTGTGCTTTCTAATGGCGGAAAGGGATGGCCAGCTAGGATATTTCTGTATTCTTTCACAACTCGCAGTTTCCAGATAACTCTAATTTATTCTAAACTCTTAGTAGATTCAGGTTGTGTGAAATTTAATTACACCACTTTAAAGAAAGTTAATGTGTATTAGATGTTAGAGAAATTAATGCTGGTATCACATCATGGTTTGGGTCTCAGGTAGTTTATTTTGATAAACTACTTGAAAAATAAGTCATTTATTAAAAAGATAATAATCATAATGCAGGTAATTTTAGAAGTCTAAGAAATTTGGAGGATTCTGCCTGAATCAAATCACCAAAGTAAAACATTGGCATATGATGGCCAAGTCCTTTCTGTCTTTGCAACTAGCTTCCTAATGCAGGGTTTATCAAAATCTCTGTTTGGTCAGCTACTTTTTTATCTCAACCACCTCTCCAGAGTTTTAGACCATCATGGGTAGGGGACAGGAGGTGAGTAAAGTCAGGAGAGATAACCATGGTGTGGAAAGAAATGCAGTGGCATTGAGAGCAATGGAGCAGAACAGAACACCCTGCCCACTGTCAGCCCCCACAAGCCAAATGGCATTTTGTCTACTTCCTCCCTTCCCCAGAGCTGACAACCCCAGATGATTGCCCAAATGCCATTGGAAGTGATAGCCAAAGGCTTTGAGCTTAGAATCCTTATAACTTGCACACAAAATAAGTATTTTAAAAATCCTCACAACACAGAAACAACCTACAATAGTAGAAGGAAGCCTACTCAGTGTACAAGAACATGCAAACGAGCAGATGTTTTATTTAGGTATTCCAAAATTTAACACTAAAATGTGAAGCCATAAACATTTGAAAGGTATAACATAAATTTATGTGGCAAATCAAAGAAATGGAGCTCTTTATCCCCACTTTCTTTTGTGCTGCCTTCCTGCCCTTGTGCCTAGCCAGCTATCTGGTCTCTCTATTTATCATTGTTCAAAATGATGCTGCTGATGGCTGACAGTGTTGTTTTGCATGTGTGCAAGTGTGGGAAAACCACGGCTGCATGACCAGCAGTTTTCTCCATCTGGCATATATGGAAAGGCAGCCCTTTGTTTTATGGTTGTGTTAGTAATTTTTATAGCATGTTACTGTTTATGGCTTTGGGCTCTTCCCCTTGTATGCTACCTGACACCCTGACTCCAAACAAATGACCTACTTTTCACTTCATGATCTGCTGTTGCTGTTTCCTGGCATTTTATAGCTAGGCTGCCTCCTTTGAAAATGTACCTGTGTGTATCCTTATAACACCTCTCCTGTGTCTTCAGCAATTCACTCTGCATCAGTTCCTCAGATAGCTGATACTGGGGTATTCTATTGTCAGAACAGAGACAACTGGTGTTGGTGAGAGCCAGGGCAAGACTTCCCGGACTCCCTAAATGTCGCTCACCAATTTGCCACAAGACTTACTCTTAATTGTTAAGGCACTGACAATTTACATCCAAAGTTAAAACGTTAAAGGTCTCCAGAAATGATATATGGGAAGGATAATCAATAATATAATAACAGGCCCTATTTATTTAACATTGACTATGAGCTAGCCACTGTGTATAATTGTCCTTAAAACCCAAAATCTCCTTCAAGAAGTGATTATTGCCCCCATTTTACAGATGAGGAAACTGAGAATCCTGGAAGAGGTAAGCAATTTTTCCTGGATGTCACATCTAGCAAGTGACAGGGAGAGAATCCAACCCAGCACTATCTGACCCCCAACCCCAAGGTTGCTACACTGTATGTCGCTACTGCAGCAGAGCAACCTTGGTCATTCACACCTAGCGCAGGAGCTGGGGTGCTCGATAAATGTTTGATGAATTAGTGGATGAGCAGCTTGCTGTGAATTAGTTTACCAGATTGGCTTCCAGTTACCTGGCAAGTACTCTGAACAAGTGAGATGCAGGACAAGTTAGCTGTGGCAGGAGGGAGGAAAGGTGTAGGTCAGAGCAGAGGGCACAGAACCAGCAGGCTTGGCTGAGATAACATCCAGAGAACCCAGGACAGAAAATCACAAAAATGCTGTAATATTAGAAGGATGACAGTCAAGAGAATAAGAAACAACCCAGTAAAAATGAAGAAGTACCAAAAACAATTCTGGGATAATATTGTTGCTCAGAGATGACCCTGCCGCTGTGGTCCCTTCTTTCTCCCTTTTACCATCTCACATTCCACATCACACGGCTAGGCAGTCATGGAAGTGAGATTATAATCCAGAGCTTTCCCCATGGGGAAACACTGCCTCTCGTATGCACACTCCAACTTTAAATTCCTAAACGTTCAATTCAACTCACTTACAGCTGTATGTTTTTGTGAAAATTACCCGCAATTTCAAACATATTTCTATTCCAGACCTGAGCTATAGAACAGAAAGATCTGCGCACTTTTGAACATTTTATTCCATCTCCATTATAAACACCCAAGATGTGCCACAAGAATAAGAATATTCCTGAAAATCCACAAGAGATCTTTGCCTTCTATTCCACTTGGCTGTTAATGAGCTAGAACAGTTAAATGGAAACTATTAGGGTACCGATAATGGTTGGGAAAGAAGGGAAAGGAGGGAAGGAGGAAGAGAGAAAGGGAGAAAGGAAAAACAGTCTTAAACAACAAACAAAACCAAGGTTAAAGGGGATGGGAGGTTATCTGGCTAGAGCCAGGGAAAGTGAACTGTGATTTAATTGGACCTGTGCTATTATTCTGTGAAAGAACAGTTCAGGAAGAAACAATAGTCAATGAGTAAGAGCCTTGAAATGAGCTTCGTTGAGAGGGAGTGTAATGAACACTGACAAGAGAAATGGACTGATGAGACCCACGTGGGCTGGCCACACCAAAGGATCAGAGTGTGAAGAAATAAAATGTAATGTTATGTCAGAGAAAGAAAAAAGGAAAGAAAAAGAATTCAGGATGTGAAGCATGAGAGAGAAAACCAGTCCAGAAAACCAGAATGAAAGTAGCACCCAGGATCATGGAGAAGGCTGGTAAGAACATTACTGTGAATGCAACTGAGATGGACCCATTGAGTCAGTGAGTCAGGACTCCATGCCGAATAGCAGAATAGTTCTATCATGAGGCCAACTGGAAAATTGAACCTGTCGACCAGACTGGCAGACTCAGCTTTCTCTTTATGAGAACCCAGCCTAGTCCTAGGATCAAAGTCAACTGGTTTAATAAGATTGACCAGAGTTGTCAAGTGCAAGGGCTAGTGATGGCCTGGGAGATAGAAACAAGAAGAACTTGCAAGAATAAGGTTAATTTATGAATCCTTTGCCAACTTAATAATTGAATATCATAAAAGTAAGAATTTGACATTTCTCTCATTAGTATATAAGTACATCCTTCACTTTCTTTTCACTGTAGTAAATCCAAGGTATACATTAATTGTAGTAAAATGTGCTGCATTTCAGTGAGTAAAAAGAAAGAAGAGATAGAAAAGGTGGAACAAGCTCCGTGCTTCTGTGGATTCCTTGGTCCCAGCCCACCCATTCCTCTAACAAGCTTGATTCTCCATTGATGACATACCAAACAAAACTGAAATGAAAGACCAGAGAGAAATTGTTCCCAAGGGTTTTCTCTTTTAGAAGCCGTCTCTGAGAAATCATTTAAGAGAGAACAGATAAAACAATGTCAAGTCTAAGATTGTAGGTAACAAAGACTGAAGTATAAACTGAGATTGTAACATTATAAGTTCAGACAGAGAATACTGATGTCTGTTCACAATACTATTCAGCTGTTTAGCAAAGCTGGTCAACAAATAGAATCCTAAACATTTTTGCAAAGATGGTGAATACTTATTGAGTTTTTATATAACCTTGGGATGAGTCAGTATTTAAAAAATGTTGAAATTCAGAAAATATATGTATCTCTTACAATGTTTTCAATTACTATAGTAGTGAACTTCATGAAAGTTTAATTTTTGTAAAGAATAGAGAAATACTTATATATTTTGAAAGATATACAATATTTCCAAATCTGATAACCAATGCATATTTAGCTGCTTTTGTACAAAGGACTATTTTCGGGTCTTGGCTGATTTGCTTCTCTATTTAGCAAAGCTATAGGAAATCCAGTTACATGCAGGAAATGCAGAAGATCAACTAGCTATAATTTCACCTTTAAAACTATATGTGTCCTTTGCTATCCAAATTATCACTAACTGCAGTCTAAAATTCAGGAACCAAATGGATTTGGATAGCACAGCATCCCTCGCTTTACAAACCTGCTATCCAAATTTTCACTCTATAAACTAAAGATCTGTATAATGAGGGATATTTTTACATAACAGTTTTGGTAAAGCAAAATGCCTCACTTACAAAATATACTTGGCTGCTAGTAACAGAGACTGGAGAGCATAGTGGCTTAAATAGAATGGAAGTTATGTTTCTTGAATATAAAATAAGTCTGGAGGTAGCATGCCAGCTCTGGTAAAGGAGAGTCACAGTCAATAGGGACCTAGGAGGTTCCTTGTTGTCTTGCTTTTCCATTATCCTAATTTGTGGTTTTTATCATCAAGTTCACCTCAGGTCCAAGACAGCAGCTGGAACTCCAGCCATCACATCTTCATTTCAATAGGGAACAGGAGGAAGTGGGAAAGGAAAATTAAAAGGAATCCTCATCATCTTTTTAAGAAGCCTTTTAAGAAGACTCACCCAATGACTTTTCCATACCATTGGTCGAAACTCGATCACATGGCCACATCTAGCTGCAAAGTAAGTAGAAATGCAAACTTTCAACTGGGCACTTTGCTACATCAAATAAAATCTGAGTTTTGTTGTTAAGAAATAAGAATTATTGTATAACTATCCATCTCACCAAAAGCTGTTATTAAAACATTAAAAAATATATGTGTTCTTATATAATTATTTTAACGACTTTTGAACAATCCTTTTTTCTGGGATTCATTGTACTACTGTTTCCATTATTAACATAAAATGTAATAGTCAACTTCTTTATTGCCACATTGCTAAAGAAAGGTCACCACACTGATATAGCCTATTCCTAAAAAAACAGGATACATTGAAGCTTTATTATAAAGTCTTTGTTATGAAGCAGCACTTAGTAAAAGGTTACTAATCTGTTTTGAATCCCAACTGTTAGGCTATGGTTTTCAAGCAGCTCCAAAGAGTAGTTTAGGATGGAGGTAAAGGGGCTTTAACTCTCCCATAATCTCACTGAGCATCCCCTCCCCTCCTCCCACCTGCCAATTATTTTCTATGAATGGTTTTCTCAAATTTATTTTTAAAAACGTACCAGAGGGTCTAGGCATGGATGGCATGAGCCTGTAGTTTCAGCTACTCAGGAGTCTGAGGCAGTAGGATTGAATGAGCTCAGGAGCTTGAGGTTCCAATGAGCTATGATGACATCACTGCACTCTACCCAGGGCGACAGAGGGAGACCCTGTCTCTAAAACAAACAAACAAACAAACAGACAAAACCCTGCTGTGCAAGCTCCACTTCACGGTCCCCTTGCACCATTTTCCAACCAAATTGCACATTCCAGCACTGTCTTTTTTAATATGAAAAGGCTGGAGTTGCCTCTGTGGTGACTATAAAAATACTTAAAGGCCATAGAAGATTATCCCCCTTTGTAGACTCAGTATGAGAGAATATTTTCTGTATATGCTATTTAAATGTGAGAGATTTTTAGGTGTTGATTAGCATCACTAGCAAAGAGAGAGAAACAGGGAAAGAGAAAGACAGTATTATGTGTTCAAAGTGATTTGCAAATATTCCCATTAGCCATTTAAACCAACCTACTCCACATGAGATGTTAGAGATAATGAGGAAGAGATTCAAGATGCTGTTGCTAAGGCACTTCTCCAACCCAGGGTGAAAATCTCACTATAAATAATACATTAAAAGCTGGTTGCTTTGTTTGTGCCTTCCTGCACTTTGATTCCAATATGCATCCTTATCATTATCAACTCTTTTGAACCAAAGTGTTCCCTGTTTCTTTCATTAGAAAGTATATATCATTTATTAAGATTACTTCAGTCCAGATTTCACTTGGGAGAGTAATAAAGAAATATCATTTGCTTGAACTAATCTTTAACCCAGACTCTTTGTTCTGTTTTCTCAGTGACTCATTCCAGCACCACAGAGCCTGATTAGAATAAAAGAATCTTCTGTTATATATTCCATTTTGTTGAAAGTTCTAGCAATCTTGCCAGGTGTTTATTGTAGGTTGTTGGGGGTTATAACCACATGCATACAATAAAAGCTAGTTTCTGTCAAAGTATGTTGCTTAATACTTGATTTTTATTTTTATAACCCAAAGAATTATTTCTCTTATTTGATGCCTTACAAGTCTAAGGATATATTAGTAGTATTTAAAACACAGCAGTTATAGTGATATTGTGGTTTTATGAACCTATGGAAGAAATCAATTTTGGATCATTGTTTTTGATTGGAAATTTAGTCTAACTTTATTTACTGTGGTTTATTGACTTATTATGAAACATACTGTATTATAACGTATTACTTTAGACTTAATTCTAACAGATACAAAGCCTAACACATGTCAAACATCTAGCATGTCAGACCTTCATACGGTCATATCTCACTTGATTTCTATGACAACCATGAGCCATGTGTATTGGCATATGACAAAAGAGAAAGTGGAAGCCCAGAGAAGTTAAATTATTTTGTTCATGGTCATACAACTTCTATGTGAATTTTCATCCTATAGCAGGGTTTCTTCTCTAGGAAAACCTAAAGCAAATAGTGTACCTCTTTAACGTTAACTCACAAAGTAAAGAAGAAGTGATTCTCTTCTGTCAAAAGGTTCCAATTCAGTGGAGAGATAAGATGAATGCATGACACCTTATAGTTTTATGTGCACATGCACTATACACAATATGCATGCTGCTCACATTAAGGCTGTGCACGTCATATTCTTTTCTGTTGTATAAAATCTTCATGGAGGATGTGATTTTTACATATCATTATTTGACAATTGACCAGACAGAAGAACTAGGTCAGAAGTCCTAAACTAACAGTCCATAGGTCAAATCTAACCTATAGATATGGTCTTTTTTTGTTTTTGTTTTCCCAAGAAATTGAAATAGATATTTCCCATAAAACCCCAATTTCTGACATCACTTGAAAAGCAGAAGATTAGTTACTCTGGGCTTCACTTCCCACAAAAGCATTAGTCAACTGGAGTTGAGTAGTAGTAACTCCTTTTAGGTGGAGTCTGTGCTTCATCTGTGTACCACAATCTTCCTTTGTTAGCTTCATTCATTTATGTTATTTAATTGCCCCATTCATGCATTTGTGTTTGTTTCTGCTAACTTGGGTTCTAAACATCAGTTCTACTAAATTGCAAAAAGTAGGAATTATAAGACTGTTTTCCAAGCCCAAGATCCATCTCCCCTCCTGTGGTAATTGCCTTTCATTCGTCGGTCAGTATATACTGGATAAACCAGGCAGCTTGGCCAAGAACCATTTGATACATGAGCCAAGCAGGGTTATTCACATTTCTTCTCCTAGGAATTTTGAACTTGGACTTGGACAAGCTATTGTAACTCCTGCATACAGCTAGAACTGTGACTGTCAATTTGGGAAATGTCATATTCTGCCATTTTGAATGCATAAGCAGAAAGATCCCATTTGCGGAGAGAGAGAAAAAGAAAAGAGAAGAGAAGAGAAAAGAGAAAAGAAAAGAAGAGGTGAAGTCAGGCCATCAGGACCTATGAGATTCTCATGTATCCTTATAATAAACTTCCTTATTTACATACATTGTCTTAAAATAGTTTCTGTCTCTTACAAACACTTGTCAGTCATGACACCTGCTGACTTCCCTCTTTATGTCTCAATTTCCAAATCTCTTAAAGTTAAAAAATAAAACCTGATAATGTTTCATTTAGCCTGTCACGATTATGTTGTACTCAAATAAGTCTCTATATATTCTTTGAAAACTGTAAACCATTATACAAATCTAAGGTATTATTGTTATGACAGTTCTGGCAAATGTTCAATAACTGGAGACACAATAGATGAAGAAAGGTGGTCAAACATTTGTGGCTAGGACAGAGCAATGTACCCAAAACCCTTGCAGCTCGTAAGTCAAACTACTGTACTAACAAAAAATGAGCACTTTCAGGTGGATGCCAGGGCAGTCCCAACCTAAACGAACTTTCCTCTTTAGGACTGAGCATGCAGTGGTCCTTACTAAGCATGAATATGGGAGAGCTTATTTTTTTTTTTTTATTAGTACTTTTGAGCAATGCTGACTTCTTTCAGAATTTCCCCAAGTCACTAGGACATGAATTACTCAAAAAATTGCAGGTGAACTCTGCAATTTTCTCTCTGCTCAATGATGCAGTTAAAAACTGGTAAATCAGGGTGAACCATTATGTCAGGAAGAATTTGGTTAAAATGGAACTTCTCCCTACATTTCTTAAATTCAAACATGTCATAAAACTCAGGCTAAATTTCACTTATTCCTGAATCTGAGGATCTGTTTGAGAAACAGAGCTTAGGGAACAGGGAACAGAGCACGGCAACCTTGTTTGCTGTGATCTCTGTAATAAAAACAATTGCAGGCCTGCTAGTTAATAACCAATTGAAAATACTTTGTACAGTATTTGAAAAGTAATTTTGTTAACATGCACTTGTATTATTGGCATGAACAAAGTATTTGTTCATTAGCAGATGGCAATTTTGTATAATTATCAGTTCAAGGCCCTAAAAACAAGAACCAGCTTTCTACCTAGAAGTGGTAGAAAAGCAGTACAAAAACAACTTCTAACGTTACCTTTCAGAAGGGAAATACTTGTTCACAAAAGCAGAAATGGAAAATAATTTTTAATAATACCTGCTATCTGACAAATTTATCTGAGAGAATTCTGAACAGTTACTGGATTAAAAAATAAACGGCCAACCTAAAGGCAGAGCAGTATTAGTTTGCAATGGTACAATGAACCACAGAGAAGTCAGCTAATCTTATCACTCTCAGTGGCTGTCTCTTTTTGCAATGAAGAGAAAGGAACACTTGGTCTTTAAATGTGCCCAACTGGGAAGAAAAAAGCTAACAATCAGAGATTAACTCAATTTAAAATTGTGGGAAAAACTGACGGAAACGTCTATAGTATATTAATTCTCATTTTAAAAAATGGGCGATAGGCCCTTTCTTTAAAACAAACTGTGTGGATTCCAGGAAGAGTAAACAAAGAAGGGTGTTGTGCATAGCTTTTTTAAAGTTGAAAAATACACAGTCAGTAAAATGGTCATTTCCGTTTTTGAACATCCCTTTGCTGACCCAGCGAATGGCGGAGACGGCGGGGTCGCTGGAGGGCAGACTTTGGAACGCAAAGCTCTCCCGCCCGCTCGGTGGCACTTTCCCCCCGGTGGAGCGGGAGAGGCGGCGGCGAGTGTAGAGGCCGTGAGCCCCGGCGGAGAGCTGGGCGCGGGCCAGGGGCGGGACCTACAGCGGGTGGCCGGGAGGGACGGTGGGGTGGCTAGGGCGCTCGGGGACGCCGCGGGCCTAGCAGGGCGGGGCGGGGCGGCGGCGGCGGGTCGCGGGCGGATGACGCGCTGGGCCGGCGGAGGAGCGGCCACTTCCTGGAGCCGCCGGCCGGGGCCGCTCGCTGCACTCAGCGCTGGAGCCGGGAGCCCACGGCCGCCGCCATGTCCCACCAGACCGGCATCCAAGGTAACGGCGCCTGGCGCGGCCCGCGGGGAAGGGGCTCCCGGGAGGCCCGGGCGAGCCGGGCGGACTGCGGGGCGGGCAGGGCCAGAGTCGGGCCGGGAGTGCAGGGAGTCGGTCCCGCGGGGCCTGGGGGCCTCGGCGTCTCTCCGCGCTTCGGTTTGCCGGGCGCTCCCGGCTCGCGCCGCCTCCAGCTGGGCCCGGCCGCCGCCACGTTGCAGACGGACCCGAAGTTCGGAGGAGCGAAGGAAATTGGTTTCTGAGGCGGCCTGAGTGAAGGGGGCGTGCCCTCCAGAGCCCCCGACGTTAGGCCAACTTTCCCCTTTTTTACCAGGCGGGGAAGAGCTGGAACAGTGGAGGCGACTGAAGCTCCCTTCGCTATAGGGAGCCCGGCGAGTTTTCCTTTTCACCGTCCAAAGAGTATACAGGACTCTGATTATAAAACGAAACGTGCCAGAATCTTTCTCCTATCAGTAGGGGTACTTCCCAAACTCTTACACATTTTCTCCCCCAATGGGAATATGAATTATGTTCTGAGAAATCCTGAGTGTGGGGTGTGTTTTGGTCTTATATCTGGGTACTCTCCAGGAGAACTGAAAAGTCTGATCTGTGTGGATTAAATTTAGTCAGCCCGTGCAGACAGTTGAAAAGGCAGTTTTATCTGACCTCCATTATTTCCTGGTTTGAAAATGGACAGCCTGGAAGCGCTCACCTCATCAGAGTCAAATAATATATCCCGGGGTTACTTGTGATCACTTAATGAATTCCAATATAAACCCAAGCTCTTCCTGTGAGTAGGCAACGAATCTTTACCCCAAATGAACACTTAATTGTGTGTTCTGATCTTAAGGGTCTTTTACACCACCCCCTACTTCTGCACACGCACACAAGCAAAATATTCTCATATTTAAAAGCATTGTTTTATTTGCCCGCATTAATTTTGACATTTAAGTATGTAATTATTGACTTTCATGCTTGAGCCTTACAGCAAGCACTACTTATTAGTGTTTCTTGCTGTTAGTAGACAACACAAGAACGAAATGGAAGTTTTAATAGGAAGACAAGGGTCAGATTATTAAATATATATTTGCTCAATGAGTTTACTTTAGCATTTTGAGAAATGCAAGTTAGAAAAATATAACCAGAAGTGTAAGATTGAATGCATTTTATTGGATTTTTTAAAAATCAGGATCGGATAACTGATAGTTACTGTTGTTTTTAGTGGGAAAATACAGAAAATGAATTGATGAAGGAGGTGTCTTTATCATAATCTTGAAACTAAACTAGAAGAGAATGAAAGCAAGTTTTTAACATTTTTTAAGAAAGCATTAAAGGTGTTTTTCAGAATTGTATTTGCCCATTATTGGGTTTGAGTAACTTTAGGGTATTCACCCCAGTGTTATTTTTGCTACAGAATTATCTAGCTAAAACAGATTAGAATTAATGTTAACATGCTTTTAGAATATATTAATATTTCTTAACTGCATACAATGTCTGCTATCTTACGCCTTTAAGTTTTATAATACTGATAAGAGGATGCTAAATACTTCAGATTTTTTTGTTTGTATTGTAATTCATTGTTTCCCATATAGGTAGCAAAAGAAAGTATTCATACGTAAGTATAAAAAAATAGGTTTGCTTTTCTTTATCTTTTTCCACAGCAAGTGAAGATGTTAAAGATATCTTTGCCAGAGCCAGAAATGGAAAGTACAGACTTCTGAAAATATCTATTGAAAATGGTTAGTTAAACATTTTAAAATATTGTTTGTCCCTGGATTATTGGGTATTATATTTTTAAACTAAGTAATGTTAGTGATTTGAACTTTTTGTTAATGTGCAGTATGTTCACAGCTTACCTTAAGTAAGGTAACTTGGATTCCTCACATTTTGTGCGGGTCCCTATGGTCCCTGTTTTCCTTCTGAATTCTCTAGCTATCAGGGAAACAGAAAGATGTTTTTTAATGTGATGTCTTCCTCTTTTACTTCTTGTGTCTCAGTTTCTGCACCACAATCTGTTTCTAATGTCAGTGCTTCCATCTCTGGAATGGAAATAAATTAACAGGTGATTATCCAAAAAAAATAGTTACTTGTGAATTATTCAGTAAAGTTTGTTTTAAAGTAGAAACAAAGGATTTCAAACTCTCCCATTTTCTCCACCTGATTGCAGCCTATGCTACAGGAATGATTATTACCCTTGTTGTATTAGGGAAATTCTGAGAATGTAACAAACTATCAATTGATTCTTTAAAAGTAAGCAGGGAAACTGGTTGGGTGTGAGAATCTTTTAAATAAGGCAGATTTAAATTTGAGTAATTACTGTTAAAACTACCTGATCACAAATGAATGTGTTAAAATATTCAATTGGCTTAATTCCTTAAATACCTTGAAATATTTTGCTTTGGAAATATAACTTGTTCTTTCATAGACTGGAAGTAAATCTAATTTGTTTTCCATTTTCTGCTTATATATTAAAAATACCAGAATAGTTTGTAAAATATGCTTTTGTTCTATATATATTACACATTCAACAGGAATAAATGTATGCTATAAACCAGCATGTTTCAGAAATAATGAGTTAAAATTTTAAATGCCAGCACTTCCTGAGTGACTAGTTAAGTAACTAAAATAGAAAAGTTAATCTAACTAGCATCTTTACAGAAATAAAATGGTATTATTTCCTAAATCATTATTTTCTGGTTTTATTTTTTGTTTTGAGAAAATTTTTTAACAAAGGAAATCTCAAAGAATAAAATAGTATCATAAATGCCTATGTCTCCCCTTAAATTAGTAACTAACATTTTATCATATTTGCTTCACGCATTTTTAAAAATGTGATATTGTTCTGATATGAGTATCCCGTTTAAGCAATTTTGCTTTCTGACCTCTTTCCCTTGAATCATCTACAATTAGGAGTTTTTGAATTTGTGCAATCTCTTTTTTACATGTATCCCTAAGTAGCAGATACTGCTGTTTAGGTTTTTAAGTTCACGTAAACTGCATACTACCATATTATTCAGCATCTTTCCTTTTTCTGTAAATGTTATTTTTGCAATGAGTTTTCATAGAGAGGTCATTAATTCTTTTAAAATATGAATAGAATGTTATCAAATGACTATGCCACATATTTTTTGTCCATTCTCTTACTGGTGAACATTGAGGTTATTTCCAATTTTCACTGTTACTGTATAGTGCTGCAATGAACACCTTTGTACATATGTGCAAGAGATTCTCTATGCAGAGAACATTCAAAATTTTACCATATTTTGCCAAATAGTGCTTCAAAGTGGCTGAACCAATTTATGCTTCTAGGCAAATTTTTAATCTGTAGCATCGGCCAAACAGGAGTTAAACCTATTTTATTTAGTATTTCTTACTCTACAATTCAGTGTTAATTTCAGAAATTATTCTGAGTGGTAGTACAGTTATTTAAATATATTTTATTGATAATTTACTGCTAGGCATTTTGGAAAATAGAACTATAATCACCAATTATTTGACTATTCAACTCAACTATTAGGATCATTTTATACATTTTTGTGATGTGTATGTATAAAAAATTTTAACCATGCTATCCATAAAGTCTTCCTGTTTTTAGTAATACTTTATGTCATAATTATTTTCTGTGCCACTTTTTTCCTTTTAACTTTTTGATGTGCATAATATTATCATAACTGGGAAATGACTTCAGGTTTATTTTTCTAGTCTTCATGGAACTACCACTTGGTCTTTCAAATCATTTACCTATCTTTTTAAAAATTATTTTTATAGAGCAACTTGTGATTGGATCATATAGTCAGCCTTCAGATTCCTGGGATAAGGATTATGATTCCTTTGTTTTACCTCTGTTGGAGGACAAACAACCATGCTATATATTATTCAGGTTAGATTCTCAGAATGCCCAGGGTTATGAATGGATATTCATTGCGTGGTCTCCAGATCATTCTCATGTAAGTAATTTTTTAGTAGTTTAACATTAAATGACAGAAAGAATTTTTAAAAAACTATTTCTAGGCTGATTGACATTTAAAAGGCAGCGGTCATTTCCCAAAGAAGGGAATGATCATAGGGGAAAAAAAATCTTTGGATTAATAATGTGGATTCAAACAAGCGCTTAGATTCAGAAGCTTTGTCCTTGAAATAAAAATAATTATTAATTTAAAAATTTAAAATCTGTGGCAATTATAAATGATTCCATGGGCCTCTGAAGAGTGAAGCTAACTGCTTCTGAGAACTAATTGAACATTATGTTAAATTTTGTTAGTATTCACCATATATTATTAATCACTACCATTCAGGTGGTAGGTATGCAAATAAATAAGTATCTCTCTTAGCAAAGTTAGTAGTGGACAGACTAAATAGAACAAAAGACAAAACTGATACCTGAATATGCCCAATTTGTTAAAGATTCTCATATTTCTTGTAAAAAAATTAACAATTTTTAAAGTTATCTAGATAATCATTCTGAAAAGATTATCCCATCCTCTTTAATTTCATAAATCCTGTCTGAATACTGGATTTGACTGTGCAAGATTATGAAATTATTTGTTAGTTGGTAGTTATCTTCAGTTGCATTCCATGGATACTAGTAAAATTTTAATAATAGTATATTTCTTGTCATCCTGTGTCCCTCACAGAATGGTATATGACATAGGGAAGCCATGAGTATTTGATTCTTAACAATTTAATTAGTAATATCTGATCTAGCTTTGAGTAAAATGTTGCTATCAAGGTTACTTGATTTCATTTTTTCCCTACTATTTTAAAGTAGTTATTAATCCTTGAACTCATTTTATACTTTGAGGAATTTTTAAAAATTTATATATTCTCAGCTTTTAAAAAAAATGTGACTTACATTGTAAATTGAAATCTACCTTAATAGCTATTGATACTTTAGATGTTCGTGTTAGGATGGTTATTTGTACACACATACTTTAAGATATTATAGTCAGTGGGCTTCAGCTTTATCACAGTTTATTTCATTTTTAATGTGCTTGAAGATTTAATACATTCAGAATGTGCTTTGTTTTGTGATAATATGTTTTCATCTGTAAACTTCTAAGTAAACTTTCACAACTGAATAGGTTCGTCAAAAAATGTTGTATGCAGCAACAAGAGCAACTCTGAAAAAGGAGTTTGGAGGTGGCCACATTAAAGATGAAGTATTTGGAACAGTAAAGGTATAAAACTTATATTTTTATGTGGATTCTATATGTTGCAATTAAAATGATTAAAGAACTCCTAAGTAATAGGTAACTGATATGAATTCAGATGTATGAATCTGTAAACATAAGAGAGAAAATATTGTTATATTTCATATGATATGCAAGTTAACGCTAGTGAATCTGTAACTTTGAATTCATTCGTGTCTATTTGATATTGAGAACAAGTGGTATTAAAACATTATACATATTCTTTAAAAATATTTATATGGTAAATACATGTATTTATACATATACACACAAATTAAGAAAATTTAAATATATTTTTCAACAGGGTTTTTTTTTATTTGTTTAGAGCTTTTCTGTCTCGGAAAGTAATATAATCTAGTGGATACAGCACAAGACTAGATGAGAGTATGTTGCTTGTTCACCATTAATTGTGAGATGGGCTAGTTTCAATTGTGTGAGTGGCAGTCTTCTAAACCACAAAATTTGGATAAGTAGACCTCTGTGGAGTATATTTTTTCTTTTAATGTAAAAACTATCATAATTTTCTATGAATAACTATAGAGAAATTATATAAATCATTGTAAAATAGAATCAGAATCTGAATATGCTGATTACTGAATAATTATAAGGCAGTTTTCTCCAGAAGGTTTGTTGTAATTATCCTGTAGACTTGAGGGTTGACCAGCTTCATTACTTTGGTGACATCACCACCACCAAACTCAGACTAAAGATTTAGTAATTATAAAACTTTAGGAAATGAAGTTAAAAAATTAAAAAGTTTTGAAACTTTTAAAATAGAGGATTAAAGAAAAGTGAAAAGAGATAGTAAAACTTTTTATGCTATTTATTTTCATTTAAAATCTTTTTTGTGAAATTAATGATTTTGTTTTTCCTAAAGTAACTTCACTCTGGTTTTACTTCTAGAGAATAACTGATAATGGTCTATTTCTGTACTTACAGGAAGATGTATCATTACATGGATATAAAAAATATTTGCTGTCACAGTCTTCCCCTGCCCCATTGACTGCAGCTGAGGAAGAATTACGACAGATTAAAATTAGTGAGGTAAATTAGGTTTGAATCCCTTGCAAGATTTTAAGTGTTTGAAAATATCATATTTTTAATTAGTAGATATGGAGGTAACTAGAAAATAGAGAAGTTAGGTAACTTAGGTTTATTCTGTTTAGTTTAGAGATAAGACTGTGTTCAATGTGTTTTCAGAAAAAGTTAAAAATGAATATTAAACTTCATATCAATTTGATAAATAGCTTTCTCCTGTAATATACATGTCAAAAATAGTAAATCTACCTGTTAAAAGTACAACTTGTTAACTTTGTGCTTTGAATACTATATAAATGGGAAACGTGTGTATTACCCCTTTAGTACAAAGACTATTATAACTAATAAGATTGCCTGAAGCATGTTATTTTTCTATTTTGTTATGTTACTCAGAGAATAATGATGACAAAATAGAATAAAATATAAATGCTGTAGGATGTTTAAGTTTTCTAGAAGGTCTACAAATTAACTTCTATGAACACTACTTGGATGGAGATATATATGAAAGATTGTTATTTGAGTACTTGTTGAGCATATTAGAGTCAATAAATTTCAGCCATATTAGAGTTTATCATATTTTTAATGTGTTTTCTGCAGCCATTCTAATTATATGCTGGAACAGCTACTGTATTTCTACTGGCATTTTACAGAAAAGAACAAGTAGCTGAAACCACTATTCACTAGTCTGAGTAATAACAGGCTAATAGGAATCAGTCTGGAAAATGGTTAAATATCATTTAGTATTAAATTGGTAGCAAGGATCTATCATTATATTATTTTAACTCAAGTTATTTGAGTAGGACTTTTTATGTGATTTTTTTTGACAAGTTTGATAGTTTGTTTTATTCCTTGCAATCAGAACCCAGAGGATCGTATTGGGGTATGCATTTGCATATGTTCTATGATGTTTTCATTATCCAATATCATTTATGCTGTAGAATCTCCATTCATTTTTTTAAAAGTAAAATTTCTATTGGACTTTCTTTTGCAACACTGCAAATGAGACCCTATACTAGCTATCATTTGTCAAGTATAAAAATCTTAAACATGTGCATTGAAAGCTTTCTTAAACTATCCTTTTCCCCTTCCAATACATGCACACCTATGTTCTTAGTAAAGAAAGCTCTAAGTCTGGAACTTCTGCAGTAGTATAACTTGTTGAGCTGTGTTGTGTCTTTGTATAGTGTTTGTACTACTTCTCAATTCAATGCATGGTGTTCGTTTTGCATTTTATGTCCAACAGAACAAAGTAAAGTTCTATACATATTGTATGTACATTACTGTTTATAAATTCTATCAAGTAAAATTTTGTGATTAAAGGTATAATCTGATCACACTTTAAAGAGCTTATGTAGCTCACTGAAATTGTGCTGAACCAAACATAAAAGCAAACAAAACCCCCAAAACCCCACTAACACTGCACATTCATTCAAACATGCACACCCAACATTTTCATAAAGATGTGTCATGCACTCTGCATGTCAACAAAACGTTAGCAGGACCATGAACAAATGTGTAAAATAATTTGCTTTTAAAGTTCATAATGTTTTAAGTATTAATTTTAATTATATTTTGGGCAAGGATTGAATGATGTTCACTCATTTTATAGAGGTTGGGTCTTCTTATTTTTGCCATATGACATTGCTAAATGCTAAAACTTTACCAGTAAATTAAATCTGTCATACTTAGGTACAAACTGATGTGGGTGTGGACACTAAGCATCAGACACTACAAGGAGTAGCATTCCCTATTTCTCGAGAAGCTTTTCAGGCTTTGGAAAAATTGAATAACAGACAGCTTAACTATGTGCAATTGGTAAGAGATATATAATGATTATTATGAAATGGCTGCTCTTTTGGTAGTTTACAGCTTGTATAAGGTTTATTTTTAATGGATTTTAAATTTTTTAATTTGCTTTCTGATTTTTTATTCATTTTTTTAAATTACAAAAGCAATAGATGTTCATTGTTAAAAAGTCAATCCAGAACTTTATAAGTTCCCCCTTAGTTTTTTTATTATAAGATTTTAACTTAATATCTGTGTATTTGTTTTAATGAATGTATTTTGTTTCTTATTGACAGGAAATAGATA
The DNA here is from genome assembly GCF_041146395.1 of Eulemur rufifrons. Taxonomy (NCBI): domain Eukaryota; kingdom Metazoa; phylum Chordata; class Mammalia; order Primates; family Lemuridae; genus Eulemur; species Eulemur rufifrons. The sequence continues at coordinate 34,199,348 of NC_090998.1, read as the reverse complement.
TAAAAAATGAAATTATAATTTTGGCCAACACAACAAATACAGAACTAAAAGATTTGCCAAAGAGGATTCCCAAGGATTCAGCACGTTACCATTTCTTTCTGTATAAACATTCCCATGAAGGAGACTATTTAGAGTCCATAGGTATATTATACATTGTTTTTAACACTTTACATTTAGTTTGCTTATTGATATTTCAGCCTTACAGTCTTACTCATTTATTGCCCAGAAGCTTTAAATGTATTTTGTGAGGTTTATGTACTTGCTTTAACTAGTATGCTGTTAATTGTATATGTTATTATTTTAACTTACAGTTTTTATTTATTCAATGCCTGGATACACATGCAGTATAAGAGAACGGATGCTGTATTCTAGCTGCAAGAGCCCTCTACTAGAAATTGTAGAAAGACAACTACAAATGGATGTAATTAGAAAGGTAGACCTACTTCTTTTAAAGTCCTCAGTTTTGGCTAGATTTTTCTTGTCATTTCTATGTAGCTCATGTACTGTGATTTATAAATGAAAATGTTTATTTGCCTTTTCTCATCCTAAATCCTTAGGCTCTCCTGTAAGTGCCTAGGGGTGACCTATGATGATCCCCATCTCTCTATAGATCAATGCTCTCTCATAACCCACATGTGGCCAGTTAACTTTAAATATAAATTAAAATAAAATTTAAAATTCAGTTTCTTAATTGCACTAGCCACATTTCAAGTGCTCATTAGCCATATGTGGCTAGTGGCTATTGTATTGGATAGTGAAGAATTTATAGAACATTTCCATCAGTGCAGAAAGTTCTATTGGACAGAGCTGCTAGAGCTACATACTTGGGATTGCTTCTAGACTCCTTCCTAATAAGGAGCTACAGTCTTCACTTATTACGGTGACTCATGGGATGGTGGGGTCTTTCCAGTTCTTGGGGAAAGAGAGAACAAGCATAAACATTTGAATTTGGGGAACTAAGCTACCAGTTTTCTTAAATTTATATTCTTAAATACAGATACGGCATGGGGGAAAGATACAGTTAATTCTTGAGCCCTTTAACTCTTAAAATACAGGTCCTTACAAACTACCAATATTTTAGGTACTAGACCTTTCAAACTTTTTAAGATTCTAAGAATCACTTTAGCATGGGTAGCACCTTTTACAGCAAGGATCAGCTGACTTTTTCTATAAAGGACTTGATAGTAAATATCCTTAAGCTTTGCTAGGCCACATATGGTCTCTGTTACATATTCTTTTCATTTGTTTCTTTGTTTTTAACAACCTGTAAGACTGTAAAACAATTTTAGCTTGGGCAAGATGTGGCATGTAGGCCATAGTTTGCCGACTGCTGTTCTAGACTGATTTTGAGCGGCTCAAGTGATGAAGGGGCCATGAGTAATGTGTCTTGAATATATAGTGTGCTAACTTGAGAATATAGTGGTGGCTTCTACTTTTAAACATTATTTAAATTGGAGCAGTAAGAGGGAACCAAATACAAGTGCTTATAGCTGATTATATATTCAAGCAACTCATTGCACCCTTCCCCCAAAAGAAGAAAATGAAACTATTTACATATGGTCCTTGATTCTCTCTTGCCGGAACAGGTGTTATGTACTTATTTGTGAGAGTCATACCTGAAAACTGGCTTGTTGATTGTATTAGATTTTAAATGTTGTGCTTTTTTTATATTGTATTCCACTACTAATTTCATCTTTTACAGATTGAGATAGACAATGGGGATGAATTGACTGCAGACTTCCTTTATGAAGAAGTACATCCCAAGCAACATGCGCATAAGCAAAGTTTTGCAAAACCAAAAGGTCCTGCAGGAAAAAGAGGAATTCGGAGACTAATTAGGGGTCCAGCTGAAACTGAAGCCACTACTGATTAAAATCTACACGTTAAACATTGCAATACTAGTTTTTTAAAAGTCCAGCTTTTAGTACAGGAGAACTGAAATCATTCCATATTGATATATTGTAGGGAAAAAAATTGTACTTTTTGAAAAATAGCACTTTTCACCTCTGTGTGTTTTTAAAATAATGTTATATAAGACTCATTATTTCTATTTTTGAGTTAAAGCTAGAAAAGGATTCAACATAATAATGTTTAATTTTGTCACACGGTTTTCATAGAGTGTTGATTCCACACTTTCACATAATTCTTAAAATTTTATACAGTTGGGCCAGTTCCGGAAAGTCTGATGTCTCAAAGTAGGATATACTTCTTATTACATTTTAGTGAAATATCTGAATTCTTTTTTAAGAGAGACAGAAAGACCTTAAGATATTCATATTACTTAATGAATATGTTAAGAACCAGCTATTTTTTAAGCTGAAAATTCAGTGTGCCTAAGAAAAGGTGGGAAGTTGGCTTACTTTGAGGAACTTTGCTAACTGTCAGACTGTAGGATCATGTCTGCAACTTTTAGAAACAGTGCTTTATTGCAGCAGTCTTTTCTATTTGACTTTTTGTTTTTTTAGTGGCATTGAAATTTCAGAAGAACAGCTTACTCTGAAACTTCAAGGGTACTAGATATTTTCTATACTGCAGGATTTCTGATGACATTGAAAGACTTTGAACAGCCTTAGTGAATTCTCTCTAGTGCTTTAAAAAATTTGCATTTCCAAAGTAAGTCATTTCATTGTAAGAACTATGGGGCCAAATATTTATGTTCAGATTGAAATTTAAATTAATATCATTCAAAAGGGAACAAAAGTGGAAAAATTTTAAACATCAAGGTTGACTTTTGCCCCCAAAACCATATATTTATAGGCAAATTGTGTTCTTTATCACTTCTGAGCAAATATTCAGATTTAAAATTGTTTTAAAGTCCTAGTACTTGGCCTAACACAGATAAACACCTTAAGAATCTTGTTTCAATTAATATTATATTTCTAAACACATTTAACTGTTTTCTAAAGCTTTGCATTTTCAGTTACAACCTAGAGAGATTTTGAGCCTCATATTTCTTTAATACTTGAAATAGAGAGAGCTAGAACACTTTGTTAAACCTGCTGCAAGAGCCATAACTTTGAGGCATTTTCTAAACGAACTGTGGGGATCCAGGATTTGTTATTTCTTGATCTAAACCTTGTGCTGCATAAAAAAAAAATCAGAAATGCACATTTCATAGTATAAAGCACTCATTTCTAAACCTTATTATCTAAGGTAATATATGCACCTTTCAGAAATTCAATGTGTGTTCAAGTAAGTATAAGAATAATTATGGGTTGACAGAATTTTAAAAATAGAATTTAGAGTATTTGTGTGGGGTTTTGTTTACAAATAATCAGACTGTAATATTTAAACATGCAAAGTAATCAACAATAATGCTGCACTTATTTACTAAAGATATACTTTAAGTTGTTCTATGGGTGCACATAGACATGCGTACACACAAATTATTACATTAAGAATCCTGGAGCTATGTTGCAGACCATAGCTGAAGCTGTTAGTTTCAGTCAGAAGAATGTTACCTGTAATGAAGATATACAATAATTTAGTAGTGAATGTTTTTCTCTACCATCCATGTGCAATTATACTCTAAATTCCACTACACTACATGAAAGTAAATGGACATTCCAGAATGTAGATGTGATTAAGTAGTCTTAAATTAATTATTAATAAACCAATGATTGCTGAAAATCAGTGATGCATTTGTTATAGAGTATAACTCATCGTTTACACTATGTTTTAGGTGGCATTATCATAACTAGATGGTGAATAACATATTCCCAGTAAATTTATATAGCAGTGAAGAATTCCATGCCTTCTGTGGACATTTTATAAGTGCATTTTATATCACAATAAAATTTTTTCTCTTTAAGTTGTGTATGTTTGTTCTAAGTTGATTTTCTATAATTTTTTTAATGTTTATTTTGCATAATTTAATATCTGGTGGTAGGTTATTGTTTATTCATTTGTTAATTAGCCTGCCTAAGTCTAAAGAGGATTTTAAGTAGCTTGAAATTTAGGCAAGAATAGTTGTGACTAGAGTGCTCAGTTTAGATTAGAACTTTGCCACTGTTACAGCAATATGAAAATGCTATGAGTTATGCAGTTCCTATTGTGATAGAAGCATCCCAGTATAATATGGTGACCAATTTACTTGACACTAAACTCTTAAAATGTTGAATGCACTTCTGTGTGCAATTCAGTATCATAGATCCTTTTTATTAGGCATATGTTACACAGTGAGTGTCTTCGGTAGCAGTTTTACAAAAGGTGCAGAAATATTAATAGCTTTAACAGGGCTCATTTTAAAAACTTTTAAAAATATAAACTGTCTAAGGCATTTCTACTCAGAACTCAAACAATGTCCTAAGGTGTGCATTTTATTTTTATTTTATTTTATTTTTTTTTGAGACAGAGTCTCACTCTGTTGCCCGGGCTATGAGTGCCCTGGCGTCAGCCTAGCTCACAGCAACCTCAAACTCCTGGGCTTAAGCGATCCTTCTGCCTCCGCCTCCCGAGTAGCTGGGACTACAGGTATGCCAACATGCCCGGCTAATTTTTTCTATATATATTTTTAGTTGTCCAAATAATTTCTTTCTATTAAAAATAGAAACGGGGTCTCACTCTTGCTCAGGCTGGTCTCAAACTCTTGACCTTGAGCAATCATCCCACCTTGGCCTCCCAGAGTGCTAGGATTACAGGCATGAGCCACTGCGCCCGGCCTTGCATTTTAAATTAGTGTATATTCTTTCACATTTTCTTTGCGTAAACAACCAGAGTCCATGATGGCTCAGATATCATCAGGCAAAGAGATGAAACAGTGTAGTAAACATCTGATTTGTTACCTTGAATTTACTGTATTATTGCCTTCAAAAGAGTTAAGGTATATTCTTACCTAAGAAGGAAGCTAGGCCTAATTTTTGTAAATTTGGTATCAATTCCATTTGAAGAAATGGAAATATCTATCAAATTATATTGTAAAATTTTCAAAATCAATGAAGTGGTTTACATTTTTAAAAAGTTTTAATATGGTTTGCTCGCAATCCATAATAAGCTACATTTCCACTGTTTTACACATACATTTATTTCAAGAAATAGTTAAATTATTACATTTTAAAATATAATTATCATCAGTGTTCTAAACCATACTGTGTCTCAAATTATGTGGGTTCCTGTTTAGATTAATTTGGGCTAAGTCATTTTATTTTGCTTTTTCCTCCTCAACTAGCAAATGTTTCATTCTGCTTAAATATTTAATTTATAAAGGTGATTTGAAAGGTGTACTATGTTTGTTTCCCAGGAAGGCACTTAGGAAGGTCTAAACAGTACACAATAGAGGATGATCCTCATCTGCTACAGCTCACTGTACATACTCTTGTTCTGGGTGTGTTAAACAACTAATGACAAAAAGATTATTGAATGAAAGAATAATTGCAGACATTAGGTATTCCTTCTATGCATAGCAGTTTTTCTATCAATCAATTTTTATGTTTAAGTAAATTCCTTCTCACTAAAAGCTGTAAAATACATTTTCAAATCATATAAACCAATTAAGAGTTTTAAATAGTTAAAAATCATTAAAAATTAATTTGCCACTACTATCCAATGGGCTCTCACTCTCTGGTAAAACAAACTACAAAAGACTAGGGACTGATGAAAAGAGAAATCCAGTGAAAATCAGTATGTACACTATAATCTCCTGGTGTACATCCTCTGTAATTTCTATATATCCCTTGGGTGTGGGCAGAACCTGTAAATATGATGAGAAATCATGGGAGAATCATCATGGGAGTAATCTGTATTCATTCTCTATTGCTGCATAATAAATTACCATGAACTTGGCTTAATGCAACCCCATTTATTATCATCTCACAGTTCTGTAAGTCAGAAGTCCAGGCAAGCTCAGATAGATACTCATACCGAGGGTCTGGCAAAGTTGAAATCTAGGTATCAGCCCAGGCTGTAGTATTATCTGAAGCTTGGAGTACTTGTCTGAGTTCATTCAGGTTGCTGGCAGAATTCAGTTCCTTGTGGTTGTACAAATGAGGTCCATTTTTTTTTTCCTGCTTGCTGACAGCTGGAGGGTGGTTCTCATCTTCCAGAGGCCATCTGTTAAGTTTTAGCCAACGTGGCCCTATCGCATCATGGTACTTGAAGGCCCAGAGGAGAATCTATGACTTCTTGTAAGGGTTCACCTGATTAAGTCAGGCCCATTCAACACAGTCTCCCTTTTAATACTCAAAAGTAGTTGATTAGGAACTCAATTACATCTATAAGATTCCTTCAAATTTGCCATGTAACGTAAGATAATAATAGACATATCATTATGGCAGTAGCATTAGGGGATATTTGGTTTGTGGTGAATGATTGCTTAAAATAACACTGTGAACATGAGTCTATAAACATACTGTTGTAATAGGACTTTATAACTGTCTCTATAAACTTTAAATTTTATATCAATTTATAATTTGCAAAGTGCTTGTATATATTCTGCATCATTTGATTTTTATGACTACCTATGAGAGAGCTACAGCAGATATTAGTCCAATATTGTAAGTGAAAAAACCAAGGCTCACAGCTGCTGAGAGTTTGACCAAAGCTTTATAGAAAATTAGTAGTGGAGTCAGTTAGGCTTCAGACCAGGGTCTTTTCATGCTATAGCCTGTTTTCTTTTTGCTAATCCTATAGTTTTCAAATAGTGTTTAATGATGTTTAAAGGTGATGTCTCAGGGATTACTTCAAGAAGTGAGGGTGATACTAAGTGGGTATTGCTAAGTGTTCATATATATGGTGGCTCTATTTTTATTTGTTCTATGTGTTGGAAGTTCAACTCATGCTTTAATAACCACTGCACCGCACCAGGCTACCTTGTTAAAGATAAAGAAGAATGTTTAAAAAAAATAGTTTAAAAATGGTTTAGATAGATGAATATAAAAAGTCAAAAGTCTATTCCAATAAAGTTCTAAGAAGCTGTCACCTCTTGCAGCAGCTGTTGAACCTTTTAAAAAGAAAGATAGAAAAAAAACAAAACCACATTACACAGTTGGTTTGAAATACACACTTAGGAAAAAATGATGAACCCCACCCCTTTCACTTTTTGAATAAGTGTAAAAAATTAATACCTTCTTAATATCTGGTCTCTTATTTTTCTTTTCATGCAGACATTGACTAGAAACAGAGTATACAGCTTCAACTGAAGTAGAATCAGCGTCATTCATCTTTGTATCAATATAATCTTCAATTGTCTTTTCTTCATCTTCAATTTCTTCTTTAATATCTAGCTTTAAAATGAGGGTTAAAACTTTATTAAAAGCTTCAAAAAAGTGAAATGAATTAGAATACAAATTTATTTAAATTAAGCTACTTTATAATTACATGTATTCTCATTTTACTATCTTCTTTTATAACCTTATTAAGAACTGAAGGCATACAGGACAAACCCTAAAAAAATAGAATCATGCACTGCAAAGTGATGTTTCTGGTCAATGACAGACTACATACATGATCGTGATCCCGTATGATTATAATACCATCTTTTTATAGTATCTTTTTATGGTTAGATATATTTATATACATACCACTATATTACAATTGCCTACAGTATTCAATACAGTAACATGGTAGAAGTCTATAGCCTAGAAGCAATAGGTTATAGCATATACCCTAGGTGTATAGCAGGCTATACCATCTCCATTTGTGTAAATACACTCTAGGATGTTAGCACAATGACGAAATTGCCTAATGATGAATTTCTCAGAATGCATCCTGTCATTAAGCAACCTGACTACATTCATTCATTCATTTATTTATTTATACCTCCTAGATACTTCCACCCATTTGCCTTCTAATTTTTATATTTATGTTATGAGCTAATTGCTCTTATGTTCCCATTGCAGCTTTTACTAGGCCTGCAGCACAGGGTGGGCTGCTTCTTGATGTGCTAGTTCTAATAGTGCAATTCCAACTTCTGGACCCAGACACCTGCTCCCTGCACCTGACCAACTTCTCTATGGGCAATCAGATTGTTGAATCAAAGAGAAAAAGGGAGGGAGAAAAGGGGGAGAGGGCCATGATGAAAACATAATGAGTGAGGAGAGAGGTGTAGGACTAGCATGGTATAGTGGGCTGAATGGTGGCCCCCTAAAACATATGTCTGTGTCCTAATTCCCAGAACCGGTGAAAGTGACCTTATCTGAAAAAAAGGGCCTTTGTAAATGTAATTAAGTATCTTAAGATGAGATCATCCTGGATTATCCAGGTAGGCCCTAAATCCAATATAGGCAACTGTCTGTATAAGAGACAAAAAGAGGAAGAAATCAGACACATAAGAGAAAAGAAAGTCACCATGGAGGCAGAGATTGGACTGATGAGGCTGTAAGTCAAGGAATGCCACCAGAAGCTAAAAGAGGCAAGGAAGGATTCACCCTGGAGGCCCCAGAGGAAGCATGGCCTTGCTAACACCTTGATTTCAGACTTCTGGCAAAGAATTATGAAAGAATGAATATCTGTTGTTTTAAGCGACCCAGTTTGTGGTAAATTTTTATGGCAGGCCTAGGAAACTAATACAGATGGAAAAGACTATGAGAGGTAGAATGTAAATTCTCTAAAAACTCTTTTAAAAGATGAATTTTGAAAGTGTTTGGCAATGGCAGAATCTATTAATAGTGATATAAAGGTTCTTTAAAGGATCACTCCCTTTTAACTGGACTTATATTAAAATCTTATTACTTTATAGTCATACTACAGTCAATCCTTAATAATGGGTGAAAAAGTATAACCTTTCCTGAAGTTTTATGACGTTCGCTATTACACGATGAAGTGCAAAACTTGTGACTGACATAGATCCTGTATTTTTCTGCATTTCATCCTTACTCAAACCAAAGTTCTGAGGTTTTTATATATTCTGAAGAGAAACAGTTTTAGGCAAAAGGATGAAAAATTTAGGCCTCAGACAGGTAGACCTTGCCTAAAAAGTATAAGCTGTAAGTTACTGAAACACTGGATTCCATCTTTAGCTCTCCAATACCTTTTTTCCTTGTCCTCCTGTATTTTAATCTATACACTTTCTCTGTAGTAATTCAATCCACATACAAAGCTTTATCTATGCCTGTATACCTCCTGACCTCCAATGGGACTGAGAATTTTATTTCTCTGATTAAGATTTTACTTTCTATGTGCCACTGCAAAAATCTAAATATTATTAAAATAACTTTTCATAATATTATCTTCTATTAATATATTCTAATTCTAATGTGAAATAGTACATGTAATATTGAATTATTGAATTTCCAGTATACCATGAAAAGCTTTAAAATGTACAGTTTTATAACTGATACCTGTAACAATATTATAACAAATAGATATTATACTTATGACTTCTCTCAATAAAATATGGCACCAGGCCCCTGAACAAAAGGTATAATAAATTATACCTTTTGACTTTCTAATCTCCATCCTAGGGATATAATCTGGTACATGTACATTGTCTGAATCTGCCACCCTGGTTTGTCCTATTAGAACACACAAATTATAATAAAGTCAATGTAGTCATTTAATTTTAAGAAAAACTTATACACAATAGTAGGTATTTCCATAAATCTTTAATTTTATAAGAAGATCCTCCAAGTTCTTAAAATTTACTATACAAGAAAAAAAGGGGCACGGAATAATTTTCTTATAGTTTTATTTAGCATTCATTTCATCTACTTTATATAATTGTCAAAGAATGTCTAATAGAACAAATTAGGTACGTTTTCTTTTTTCTTTTTTTGGTGTGTCTTCTATTACCACTTTATAAATAAAATGCTCCCTGATAGAAATTGATAGAGAAATTTTACTAACAATTCTATTCTGATACAAATTTGAATGGAAGCCATGGTTTTCCTTCCTGAAATCACTGAAAACACTATCAGTAACCACCCTGAAAGTAGGAAAATAAAAATAAACCGAAGAGGACCCTGGAAATCATTTCTTCTATTTTCACTCTACCTACAAAGAAACCAGAACAAAGAATACATAAGTGACTTTTCTAGGCTTCACAAATACTTTATGGCAGAGCTGAGATCAGAAATATTTAATGCTTTTTCCACATGCTACCACGTAATTGCCAATGGAAAGATTGCCAATAGAAAATGTCATTTCTAGATGCCAAATTTAGACTATAAATGCAAAGAGAAAAGGATTGGAAAAAATTAATCTTTCAATTACCAATAACTGAGGTTCACGGTGTTCATCCACAGCTGGAAGTCCAGTTATTATTTCCAGTAAAACCTATGAAGACAAAAAACAATCTGTTAATATAACGCTCAAGACAACATATAGAGACTAGAAGGAATATGGATCTTGATTATAAAATCTGATTAGTCATTTCCATTCAAAGCACATGTCTTTTACGTATTAAAGTGGAAAGAACATGAGCTATGGGCATTTCTCACCACTGCTCCTCTGTGGGCACCTTTGGGTCTCACCACACCCATTAGCAGTTCTTTTTTTATTGGCAACTTACTAAACAATCAGCTTTATATAACACGTATTCTGGGAACTCCCAATTCTTTTCCTGCCCTGCAGGGGATTCTTCACAAGAATAATTTTCTATGGCTCTCAGGAGAATATTATTTTCTAAATGTTAGGCATATTCTATAACCCTGTGCCTTAACTTTACTGTGCTATGAAGTTAAATTTCCACATATGCAACACATCTGAAAAAATAAGATGAAGACACCCCCCCCATTTCTCCAACCACCTATACTTACCACTTATTCTATCTTAAGTTTTAATTTCAAAATATTAGTGTGGTATGAAAGTTTTTGTTACATGGATACACTCTGTTATGCTGAAGTCAGGACTTTCAGTGTGCCCGTCACCAGGACAGTGTTCATTGTACACTATAGGTAAGTTTATATCCCACTCTCTCCCTTCTTAGTTTCCTGTGTCCTTTATGTTTTTTTGTACCCATGTGCACCATTGTTTAGCCCCCACTTATTAGTGAGAATATTTGGTGTTCGTTTTTCCATTCCAGAGATACTTCACATAGGATATTGATCTCCAGTTCCATCCAAGTTGCTGTGAATGACATTATATCATTCATTTTTATGGCCGAGTAGAACTCCATGGTGATATATATATCTCACATTTTCTTTATCCATTCATGTATTGATGAGCATTTAGGTTGATTCCATATTTTTGGAATTGTGAATTATGCTGTGATAAACATTCATGTGCAGGTTTTTGATAAAATGAGTTCTTTTCCTTTGGGTAGCTACCCAGTAGTGGGATTGTTGGATCGAATGGTAGGTCTACTTTTAGGTCTTTGAGTAATATTCATATTGTTTTTAAATGGTGCTGGGAAAATTGGATAGCCACATGCAGAATAATGAAATAGGACCCATATCTCTCGTCATATGGAAAAATTAATTCAAGATTGATGAAAGACTTAAACATAAGGCATGAAACCATAAATATTCTAGAAGTAAAGGTAGGAAAAATTCTTCTAGACATAGGCCCTAACAAGGAATTTATGACTAAGATCCCAAAGGCAAATACAACAACCACAAAAGTAAATAAATGAGACTTAAATTAAAAAGCTTCTACACAGAAAAGAAAATAATTAACAGAGTAAACAGGCAACCTACAGAATAGGAGAAAATATTCACAAACCATACATCTGACAAAGGACTAACTTCCAGAATCTACAAAGAACTTAAAGCAACAAGAAGAAAACAAATAACTCCATCAAAAAGTGGACAAAAGACATGAACAGATTTTTTTCAAAAGAAGATAGACAAATGGTCAATAGACATGTGAAAAATGTTCAATATCACTAATTGTCAGAGAAATGAAAGTTAAAGCCACAATGAGATACTACCTTACACCTATCAGAATGGCCACTATAAAAAAGTCAAAAAACAGATACTGGCATGGATACAGAGAAAAAGGTACACTTACACACTTATTCTATCTTAAAAGTTATTAGGAACAGATGGGTAGATTAGAAAATGCCAAAAAATATGATACTAAAGTATATATTGTGTGACATGATTCATTTAATGCATTGATTTAAGTGTCATGCTAATTCATACAGGATAGGTGACAAGAAAATCATTTCTTGCAGTAATTTCAAAAACCAGCTCAAAAGTTTTACACATTGGGAGAAAGTTTTATAAACTTTCTAGTGTAGCCAGAGGTTAATGTGAGCAATTTATAATGTTACATTAGAGAGCTAATTGTGACAGGTATATTAAATAATATTCTACTTCAATTTCACAATTACAGCAGAATGATTATTTTTACTAATTATGTACATGGAACTTACCACACCAAAGCTGTAAATGTCAGATTTGGGTGTGATTTCTCCTCGCAAAGCTTCCGGTGCCATATACGCTGTTGTTCCCACAATTCTGCTAGTCATGACCGTCTGGGCAAACTTCTCAGAAGCCCGTGCAAGCCCAAAGTCAGATATTTTGGCAGTAAAAGCTTCATCTAGTAAGATATTTGCACTGAAAAAATTTAAAGTTTGGAGAAAAAAAATGTTTTTTTTCTCCAAGGAAGTCAGATGGTTCCTTAGATAGATGTACGTATGTATATACGCATATATATATGAACACATATGTTTACAGAGTATACCATTTTATAGTATGTATCATAAGAGCCTGAAATTTGTGGAAATAAATGTAGACTTTGGATTACAGCTAAAAAGAAATGACTGTCTTCTTTTCTTCTTTGTTTCTTAAGGAAAAATTTTAGAAGAATAAAAAAATAAACTATCCATGTTATTAAGAGATATTTTCATTATTCTACAAATAATTTATTATAGGATAATTTTCCACAAAGTCTTCCAAAACACCTTTCCTATTTTTTCCTAACATTTCTAATTTAACTCAAATTTTTAACCAAAGGATCTCAATTATTCATTTCTTTAAACTATTCCAGGAAAGTGTGTGTGATGACCTTGAAAACAAGGAAAGTGAAAGAAAGGCATTTCAGGCAAGTGGAGAAACATATACAAAGTGATGAAAAGATAAAAGCACATGGTATATATATGATCAATTTCAAGGAACTAGTGTCCATGGAACATGGGGAGAATTTTAACTTTATCCTGTGAGCAACAGGATACCAGCTAAACTTTCCATAGTAGGGAACTGATGTTATCAGACTTGACTTTAGGACCATAACCTGGCAGTGTTGTATTGAATAGATGAGAATTGGTACAGACTGGTTTTAGGTTAAGCAGAAAGGTTTATAATAAAGCAAATGAGAAAAAATGAGGGTCTGAACAGAGGCATAGCCTCTGTTTAGATAAATGAAAAATGCAAATTTTGAGGCACACTCAACAGAACTTTGTAATTACTATGATATAGGGAACGAGAAAGTCTTTAGCTTGGGAGACAGAATAAATAGTGACTTCATTTGATCAGAAATGAAATACAGGAAGATGACTTTAGGATGGAAGAGACGATGAGTTTGATTTCTGATAGGTTGACTTAGAGGCTTCTGTGGGACATCTAGGTGAAGTGTTTTTGGTATGGAATACTGAAAATACAGGATTGGAAGCTGATGACACAGATCTGAGAGTCACCCACATAGAGACAGCAGTTAAAGTCAATATAATACCACTCATCAAGAACATGTAGGAGAAGAGAAGAGATAATGAAGTAGGAACACGAGAGAATACCAATACATGAGGGAAGGGAGATGGTATCTCTCTTCTTACCCAAGGTCAGTCCCTCTGCGTGGGTTGTTTCCTGCATTCTCAGGAACATTCTCTATAAATTATCTCACTTTCTTTTCTGTTGTAGCTTTTCCCTCTAATCTGGATCTTTCCCATAGGCATATAAACATGCTTTAGTCTCTGCTATCTTAAAAAACATTTCTCAAATGACACATCTATTTCCAGCCATCACCCTTCACTAGTAAAATATCTTAAAAGACTTACCTACACTCACATTGAAGTTCTCTATCTCCCACTCTCTCCTCAACTACCATCTGATTTCTGACCCAATTACTACATGGAAATGGGTCTCCATAAAGTCACTAATGACCTGCATCATTCTAATTCAATGGTTAAAGCACTTGACTCCTTTTACTACTCCCTCTTGGGAAACACTTCCCTTGTTTTCAAGGTCATCACACTTTCCTGGTTTTCATCCTGCCTTTCTGTGTGTATATACTTTTTTAGATTCCTCTAAAAGATCATTCTCTTTTACATTAAGTCTTAGGGTTCCTCAAGACTTAATCTTAGGACCTTTTATTAGTCTATGTCTCTCCTTAAGTGAATACAATCCTATGATAACTCTTCAATTATCATCTTATGCAAGTAATGCACACATTTATATTTCAGCTTAGACTTCGTTTGGCTCCAAATCTATATATCACACAATCTAACATCTCCACTTTTGTATCTTAAAAGAACCTCAAACACAACATATACAAAAGAAAACTCACATTTTCCAACCACCCTTCTAACCCCAGCCCAACCTGGTCTTCTTTTAGTCCTTTCTACATAAGTGAATCATGCCACGATCATTCCAGAATGCAATTCTGGATGCCATAATTTCAGCAGTCATTCCCGATACTTTCTCCTCCACAGCCAAGATATCAGCAAGTCCTGCCATCTTATTCTCTCTCACCTCTCTTCATATGAATTGTCACCACCAAGACTTCTGTGATACCCTACTAACTACTTTATCTTACAAACTGTTCTCTACACTGCAGTCAAAGTGATCTTTGCAAAACTTAATCTGATGCCACATCCCTACTTATAATTTTCAACTGTATCTCATTATACTTATGATAAAAACTAAGATCCTTACCTTGGTCCATTAGGTCCTAAAGCACTTATCTCCCTGCCTATCTTTATAGTTTATCTCCCATCCACTACTTCTTCGTTTTCTGTATGTCAGTCATACTGCATTTATTTCATTTTTCATTCATGTTCTCATATTCCCTCTCACCACTCAAGTTACAAATGTAGTTCCTTCTGCCTAGAATGTTCTTCTCCCCAGCTTCTATAGCTACTCTCAAATTATGCCTACTAATTTCCTACTCATTCTTTGAATCTCAGCTTAAATATCATGTTCTTAGGAACCTGTCTTTATACTATATATATACTATACACTAACGTTCTATTATTATTTTGTGATTATTTGATTGATATAAAACTATATATGCTACTTTTACTAACTATATTATCTACATTACCTAGCATATAGTAGGTAAATGTTTAATTAGATAAATACATATGAAGGAAGAGAATCAAAAAGTACTCAGGGAGGATGAAGGTGATTCAGAAAAGAGGGTGATCCAGAAAACTAAGAAAAAAACCTAATTTCCACAAGGCAAAAATGGCAAGAAGAACAGAATAACATGATATTAAAAAAAAAAAAAAGGTCAAGTAGGATGAGTACTGAAAATAGGTCATTGGGTTTGGAATAAAGGAGATTACAGATGTTTTTAGTGAGAAGAACTTTTATGGAGTGATGGGGAAAGAAGTCCAGATGCTGTACACTAAGACATACATGTGAATAGTGAATAGAAGCGTGAGAACAAATTATTCTTTAAAGATGGCTTTCCAAACACTTTTTAACAGTAGCATTTACCTTTTAATATCTCTATGTATATGATGGTTTTCGTGTAGAAAACTGATGCCATTAGCTGCACCCTGAGCAATCTTGCATCTCATATGCCAAGAAAGAGGTGGAGTACCATCCTTATGAAGAAACAAACCAATTAAAAAAAAGGATGATAAAAATCTGTAGAAAATATCTAACAGAATATTTATCTAGGCAACAACTGGAGATGATATTATAGCACTAAGAATTTAGGACTACAGTTATTTAAGTTGTTAAAAAATAATCTCCAAATAAGATCAAATAGGCGTTAGCGTTTCTTATTTGAAGATAAAAATATATAAAAGCATCTTCACAATCTAACCTTGACTGATAATTTTACATTTTAGATGATCACCTACGAGAATAGCAATCCCAGTTGTTTACCTGGAGAATAGCAATCTCAGTTGTTTACAAATCATAAAGTTGTTTATATATCATAAAGTTGTTTACTTTTCATAAAGCAGGAAAAATATTAAGTTTAATGTGGTTTAAATGCTTCTGTCACAAAGTGAATATTAGCATTCCAACATATCAACACAAAGTCAAACAATTTGATGAACAAACATCTTACCAGGCAAGACAGTCTGTCCAGCAGTGAACCATTGGGCATATAAACATATACTAAGCAGAGGTCATCTCCATCACTTGAGAAACCAAGTAGTTCTACTAAGTTTTCATGTTGACATCTGTGACAAATAATTTTCCATGCAAGATTATTTTAGTAAATACTTATATATTCAGCTTTAGGTTAGAAGTTATTCAATTTAGAGTTTTAACAGAAAAAAAGAGCAAGAAAATAATATGCTATGTATCATTTATTATATATGTTTATTAACTATTTATAATTTTCTATAAATAGTTTTCAGCCCATATTGATCAACATTAGAAGCAAAACTTTCTATTTTATGGTAAAAGACAAATAATTCAGATCATTGGAACTTGTGGTAGTAGGGTTAAGGACTGGACTGATGTTTACTTTTGTTTAGCACAATTTTCAATGATAGCACAAACAAGATTTCAAGAAGTCTGTTGAAACTTTTATGATAACACTTTCACGAATTCTCTAACATACTCAAAGTACTGATTTATAGACATGATCTTTAATTACACCCAATTTAGACAATTCTGATCTTTAATCACATCTATTTATAACCTAATTTGAATTTCTCTATATACTTGAAAGTAATAAAACTAAAGAGACCTGTATTATAACAAAACTGCAGATGTGTGGTACGGCAGAAAGAAAACAGAGCTGAGTTCAAAGTCCTAAGTTTAAAGTCCAACTCTGCCACCTCCTGGACATATAACCTATGGCAAGTTAACAACCTCAATTAGCTGGGCGCTGTGGCAGCTACTTGGGAGGCTGAGGCAGGAGGATCGCTTGAGCCCAGGAGTTGGAGGTTGCAGTAAGCTATGATGAAGCCACTGTACTCTACCTGAGGAGACAGAGCAAGACCCCATCTCAAAAAAAAAAAAAAAAAACACACAAAAGTTAACAACCTCACTGAGCCTCAGCTTCTATCAGCAGCAGTCCCCAGTTTTTTGGCACCAGGGGCCAGTTTCATGGAAGATAATTTTCCATGGATGGGGAGGCAGAGCTCAGGCAGTGATGCGAGCCATGTAAAGTTTCCCTGGATGAGAAGTTTCCCTCCCTTTCCAGCCACTCACCTCTTGCTGTGAGCCCCCCACTTCCTAAGTTTCAGGGAAGACAATTTATTTACAGTGCTAAATGCAGAAAATAGTGCCTATTATGTAATATGGATGCTGTGAGAATTAAATGAGCACATATATATATATAAAAGAGCCTAGAAACATACCTGGTACATGTAAGTGTTCCATTCAAGTGTTTATTCATTTTGTTCATTCAAAATGATCTACAGTTCTGGCATCTTGTTATATTAAATCAGATTTCCTCTACCCTCATAAATATTTTAAGAAGTGTAAATTAAAGCAGTATGTGCTCCATTTTCCACCAAATTGGCACATTTTAGACATGAATAGCTCACATTTGCTGGGTTTATACTATAGACAAGGCACTGTGAAAAGTAATTTACCTCCTTTTTAAAATTTAACCCTCACAATAACTTAATGAAGTACTATTACTATCATCTCATTTTATAGATGAGAAAACTAATAAATAGAACGGTCAAGGTCATTCTGCTAGGAAGATCTAGAGATTGGCACTTATTAAAAAATAGTAAAAATATTCAGTGGTGGTGAGAAAGCAGTGAAATTTAAAACTGTAATACACATAGCTGGTAGGAATATAAATTACTATAACTTATCTATAAAGTCATTTGGACATATATTAAGAAATTCTTTAAAAAGTTCATGCATTCCTACATAGTAATTCTTCTTCTAGGTCTGTATCCTGATGAAATAAGTAGAATTGCATTTAAAAATTCATGTACAAAGAGCTTTAAAGAAGCTTTAATTTGTAATATTGAAAATTAGAGATAAACCTAGCAGGCTTATAGTTAAATAAAATATGATCCTCACATATGCTAGAAAGTTGTACAATAATTTAAAATGCTTTCAAATTATTCTTAATGACATGGCAAAAATGCTATATATACATGAAGCAAGTATATCAAATACTAACAATGGTTATCTCTGAGCGGTATATTTGAGAGATGGTTTTATTATTTTAAAAACATTTTCCTGTATTTCCCACATTACCTACTTTGAACAAATTACTTTTAGGATTGGAGAGTGGGGGTAAGGGTGGGAAAAACAAATCCTCAGAAAAAAAGAGATTTGATCATTTTTCAGTGTGTATTACTTTTATTGTGCATGAATCAATTTCAGTCTATACTTTCCTTCTTACGGTTAAGTAACTGGAACTGGTGATTTTAGAGCAGTGGGTCTAATGCTATAATTTGGTAAATCCCACCAGGATTCCAATCAAAAGCTTAGGCTCTGTAATCAAACATCTGGATTTAAATAATTTCTCTAATACTTACTGGCTATGTGACTTTGACCACATTATTTAATATTTCTAAATCTCAATTAAGAAAAAGAAGGGAGGTTGTAACAGTTGTGAGGGTTAAATGAGACAATGCACAGAAAGTACACAGCACAGTGTCTGGCATATTGTACACACTCAAATTTCAATCACTATAATTACTGAAATAAATTATCTATAACTTATTTGTTCCTCCTACTTTTCCTGATGATGCCAAACATTTTTCAGTATACTGGGTCAATGCCTTCGAAGCATCTTTGCATGGAACACTTCCCTAGTTGCTTTACAGGTGTTAACTTACAATGAAAGGCCTATTATTCTATAAATAGTTTTTTTTTTAAGGTATCTCTATAATTGATCTCTCATGAATTCTGGGAGCAGAAAGCATGATAAGGGAAGATAGTTGACATTCCATATAACTTTGCTGTGATTTAAAATACTGACTTAAATTGCTGTTTAATCTACAGGTACATGAGTATATGTAGTCATAGAATTATAGAGCCAAAAGTACTTTCAATTCCTCTAATCTAAATCCTTTATTTTAATTTTATATATTTGCAAATATCACTAGTTCAAGGCATACTCTAGAGTGAAACAGGTTCCTTACTCTTGGTCCTTTTCTTTTCCATTATATGACACTGCCAAATTAACACTTACTTTGCCATTACTTTTATTTCTTGATCAAACTGTTGTTTTAGTTCTTCAATACTAATGTCAACCATCTGAAAAAATAAAATAGCATACGATATGTAATACAATAACTCCAAAGATCCTAAAGCTGGAAGGTGACTAAAGAGATCAGTCACCTGATCTCCCTTTCTTTAAAATAATAAGGTTTTATTCTTCCCATTTCATAGAACAACTGAGGTCTAGAAATAGTAATGATTTGCTCAAGGTCCATGGCTGACTAGTGAAATAAAAAATATATATAAATCTCACTGAGTTGTTATAAGAACAAAATGAAATAATATGAGACTTTACTGCATCTAAACTTTGAAAAAAAATCTGGAAGACAGAAAACACAAGTAAATTTGAAATCAAAAAGGAAAACAAAACCTGCAAAAGCATTTGTAAACTATACTGCAAAGAGTGACTCTCATTATATACACATGTATTCTATTGATTTCTTTTTTGTTATTGTTCTATGGATATTTTTAGGATATAACAGCAGGTTCAGAATACAACAAACAAACAAATAAATAAAAGGTGAAAACCTCAATAGAAATGGTAACAAAGAACTCAGACAAGAAAATTTTCAATCTCCTTTTTCTTAATGTATAGTTTCTAAACTTTATTTTTAAATGGGAAAAGTAATGCACACAGTTGTTTTTATAAAATTTTCTGAGTATCTTACCACTTTAATACTTATTATTCATGAAGTACTCTGTAGAGCAGGGCTTTTCAACTTCATTTTGTGAATTTCCCACAATTACATGTATGATCATGTATTTGTGTACATAGCTACATTTTTCTAGGGATAGGGCCCATAGTTTTCAATGGATTTTTAAATGTTAAGAACTACCAGCTTAGAAAGGTGTTTGTTTAAAGACAATACCTACTGAAACAATATATTTCCTAAAGATTAACTTAAAACCTATTAATAGCACTAGGAAGCAACTCTTTCTTTCATTCTTTTATTCCTGAAAATATAACTTACTGTTGCAAGTTTCTTCACTGCCACAGTTGTGTTGTCCATGTAGCCTTTATACACAACTCCAAATCCTCCCTCTCCCATTTTATTACCACCGACAGATATGGGTCGTTCATCGAAGTTATTTGTGACATTCTTCAATTCATAAAATGAAAAGTTGTGAAAACCTATAATAAGGTTAATAAAATAAGAAAAAAATTGCTTAAACAAAAAAAATTTCTTTTAATAATTTCAGTATTTTCTCATTGGAAGATTTCATATATATGTAAATGTAAATGTTTATAATTTTAGATTAGGCAATATGGGAGAGGACAAACCCATTTTGAAAATATAAATTATAAGTTTGATCTTGAGAATTCTGTTTGTTGATCCTACCCTCCAAACACTGTAGTCACTCACTCAAAATTCTAGTAAAATATTTGGGTGGGTCTAGTCTACCCACCCAAAACTCTAGTCATATATTTTATTTTTTAAAAAGTGACTCTTTCAAGTTATATAAATATTTGCTTATTTTTTTTTCATAGCTTCTATAATTGTTTGCAAGTCCCATTGCCTCTAATCACTGATAATATATTAATTAATACAATGAAGATGGTACTTAATAAATCAGAAGAGGAAAAATCCACAAAAGAGCTACTGCCAGTGTGCCTCTGATGGCTGCATAAAAAGAAGGAGAGTTTTATTTTAAAGTAGTGATAGTTTTAATGACAAATCCACTAGTTGAAAGCACTGAAAATGTTACTTACGTGTATCACTAACTTCTAAACTTTTATTTTCTGGACTTGAGGAGTCAGGGGACATAAAGTTTTGTTTAGGATTCTGCACAGGTCTCACAGATGTCCTGTCTTTGCCACAGAAAGGCATCTGCGTCTGCTGAACTGTTACAGCTTCTTTAGAAGGCAGCGTGTTAACGGTTTTGGGGACAGCATCTGTCAAATGAAGTAAGATACAAGTTGTTCTTCCATAAGAAAAAGTGTGTGTGAAAAAGTTAAACTAGAAACTTGGTTCATTTAACATCATTCCAGTTTCTACAGGGTGGCCCATGTTTTCAAAGTATATACAAGAAGCTACCCTAGACAGAATCTGTAAGTTGTGATAAAGATGGATAGGGAGGGTAAGGCAGTGTTTTCAAAAAGTGGTCCATGAGTCACCTGTACTAGATAGAGGCACTGAAGCACTTTTTAAAGAACATTGAACCTTGAACCCAATTCCAGAATTCTGACTGAGCAGGTCTGCAACAGAGCCCAGGAATCAGCATGTATAAAAAAAACCCAAATGATTCCTATTCACAATAAAGGTTGAGAACCACTGGTATAAATGACATCAATGGGGAAAAGTAAGGTTCTGAGGAAAGCAACTAGACACTAACACACTAGAATACAATCTATGCTAATCATGATCATAGAGTCTCGTCAGCATAGAAGTTGAAGGTAAAAAAAAGCAAGAGCTCAAAAGAATAATTACTTTCTTACAGCTTAAGCTAAATGCCTAAAGTCTGTATCCTTCTAAACTTCCTACTGACACAAAATGACCTAACTTTAATTGTAGGATCAGACTCATTCATGAAGCTTTTATCACCTTAACAGCAGAGTCCACAGTGTCCTGTCTGGGGGGCTTGTTATAGCCAGGACTCAAGCATTATAAAAATGATCCATGTAACCCAAACATTTGTACCCCCTTAATATTTTGAAATTAAAAAAAAGAGTTGGGGAGAGCTGAAATAATGAAAGGAACTCTCAAGTGCAATGTTTGTCTACTACGAGAAAAAAGTAAGCATAAGAATAAATGTTTCTATTTCTGCCATGTGTTTTTCCACTCTAATTGTTGATGCCCTGGTCACAGTTTACCTGGGAGCAAAAGACTTGCAGGAGCAAAAAATTCATTTTGGACCAAAAGATCCACAAGATCACCAACTGTGCAATTCGTGGTACCCCAGTCAAAGAGTAATTCACAAGTGGGACTTTTTCCAGTTTGCAGTAATGCTTCAAATCTCCTTAAAAGCAAGTAACAAAGAAATAAAATTAGTCTATTGCCTTAGTTCATTTTGTACTGCTATAACAGAATATCACACACTGGGTAATTTATAAACAATAGAAATTTATTTGGCTCACAGTTCTGGAGGCTGGGAAGTCCAAGATTGAGGGGCTGCATCTGGTGAGGGCCTTCTTGCTGTACCATTCCATGGTAGGAGGATGGAAGGGCAAAAGAACATGCACATATGAAAGCGAAAGAGAAAGTGGGGGGTGTGAGGGGGGAGGGAGAGGCAGAGAGAGAGAGAAAGGGGGCTGAACTCATCTTTTTATCAGCAACCCACTCTTGAGATAACTAACCTACTCTGGCCATATAGGGGACAAATTCAATTCATAGCATCTATAAATTGAGTTTATATGAAAATAGGAATTGATCCCCCTGCCCCATCTCACCCACAGCACCTCCTATAATATTAAGGGAAATGAAGAGGAAGTGAACATGCAAGAATTACAAAGAGACAGGAAAGACAGAAGGAAAAAAAGATGCCAAAGATGATAATAAAAGTTAACATTTACTGAGTATTTATTGAGTATTTACTTAGTGTGCTACAGGATGCACACACATGAACTTGTTCAAAAAGACTGTAATTATCATACTAATCTACTAATGAGAAAGCCAGGCTTGGAGATGTAATCAGCGCCTAGCCACACAGTCAATAAGATGAATCCAAGTAGAGATCCAAATTCAGATCTCACTTGACCTAAGGGTGTGCTCTCAACCTACTTAGCTATATTACGTCCTATATGACTTATTAACTCTGCTAGCTATATAATGTTAATAAATCAGTCTGCTTAATTAAAGAAATAGAATATGTATAACATTAGGGAATTATTCCTTAATCTTAACTATATTTCAATTAAATTAAAGGAAAAACAGATTCATTTTCATTCCATTGCTTTAAAATTGAAAATTAGCTTTCAAAAGTACATTTAAAAACTTAAACAATATAGTTTTTCTGCTTTTCCTCTAAAGTCTTTATTTTGAAAAACTTCAGCCTTACAGAAAAGTTGAAAGAATGATGTACAACCATTTACTCCTCAATTAGATTCACTAATGGAACAATGGATAAAATTTTGCCACATTTGTGCTCTTGTTCATGCTCTCTTTCAATCTGTGCCTCTGGGACAGGGTGCGTATTTTAGAGTATAGGCTAGATGTCTTGGAGAATGTCTCACAGTCCAGATTTATCAAACTACTTTCTCACGATTAAATTCTGATTAAAATCTTTGCTAAAAAGATGACATAGGTGATAATGTGCTCTTCCCACTATATCACATCCAGAAGTACACAATGGCATTTTGTACCATTACTGGTGATGCTGAAGTTTGATCACTTGGCTAAGATTTCTTCATTATAAAAGTACCATCCCCCTTCATAATTCATAAGTAATTTGTGGATAATATTTTGAAATCTTGTGCACATCCTGTTCACCAACAACACTTCACCTTATGTTTTTAGGCTCACCAATGAGCCTTGCATGAATCAATTATTCACTGGTAATTGATTGGTAACTTTCTAATTCTATCATTCTTTTAATAATTATTTGCTGGCATTACTCTGTAAAGAAGACCTTTTTCTTCCTACTGCCACTGCCCCAACTATCCTCCACAAGTTTTTAACAGTAATATCAACTATCTTTAAAAATTGGCTTCAAGGTTTCAACTGAAGTTCTTTCAAGTAATTTAAGATATTCACCCTTCACATGAGGAAACACTTCCTGGAAGGACTACTATGGGAGCCAAGGCTTTAGGTTCTTTACCAGTTCAATGCTGAAAACCACAGATAAATTTCTTTTCCTTTTGTCACCAAAACCAAATTTTGACATAGGGTTTTTTTTTTTTTTTCTTGAGCAGCTTTTAACTGCAATGACTGATGAAACTAAAATTGGCATTTATATTTTAGATTAAAGCAAGCAGAGATGAGTAAAGAGGGAAAATGGAAATTATCTGAAGACAGCATTGAAGAATCTTGGCTAAGATCTAAGAATTTTATTCATAGATGTGTGTACACTCAGAAGTAATAACTTTAAAATGTCAATCTGAAAAATTCCCAAAATACATTAATAGAGTACATTAGAGATTCATACACTTCAAAGTTTAGGCTCCAGAATTTTATGGGAGAGCCTTACAATATTCTTATGTTCCTTCAATCTGGAAATGAGAAGTATGAAGCAGAGTGAACTGTACTTGACTTGCCAAACAGAACCAGAGCAAAGGTGAGAATCGTGCTTCTAACCCAAAAACTTATTTGCAACATCACGATATTAGCCCAGGTGACATATTAAGAAATGAGGCAAAAATTGCAAAAAGAAAAAAAAAGTTATTTATTACCATTATCTTCTCCATAGAGAAGTTCACTTTCTAAACTGCAATATTAAACAGTATTTATGTATATTAATCACTTTGGATTGTGATATAAGAATTTAAAAAGAAAAAATTTTTATATGTTACCTTATATGAAACTGATTGTATCTATCATCGCCAGATGGTTTTTTAATAGATATGGCTAATTTCTTCCACCCTTCTTGAGGATCAATAAAGTCTGACAGCTTCCTAATTAGTCCAACATTGAGGCAGCGCACATATGTTGATGATGTTATGGGTTTGCTCATCTTCTATTCCTAAAATATGGAAAATTTTCATTAAAATTTTACAGTAGTTTTAGAGATGACATCTGTGAGCTTATATATCACACTCTGCTATATCATATGAAATGTTGGCAACTGATTATGCCATAATAAAGGAACATTCCAAAGTTAAGTCATTGATATCCTTAGAAGATATTAAAATTATAATTTATTTTTCTAATTGTCCGATGGCTTTACTTTCTTTCCCCACCTGTAAATATCAATAAAAATTGGAGGATTTTTTTCTGACACTCATATTTTCCAAGTGAAATTTACAAAAAGAAGCAAAATTTTGTTTACCTTATCAGGAAAATTCTTGTAAGCATATTCAGAAATCAAATCTATTAATAAAAGAAATTTATCTTTTAATTTAAACTTTTTTTCAGTAAGTATTAATACTTATTTGCTATTAAAAATTTACATAATCTTTTGTAGAAGTAAAAAAAATTTACTGAAATAATTTGTATAGCATTAAAAGCCACTTACTTTTCACCTAGCATGCTCTTCTTTGACCTCTGCACATTTTTTGAGTCCATGAGATCTGCCTGATCACAATTCATTCCCTACTAAGCTAAAATCCATGGTTCACCACTTTACTTTCTAGACAGACTCTTTATTTCTTCAACCCTCTTTTTCTTCTACCACTCCACCCTGGAGAGCTATAGCCAAGGATAAATCTCATAATTTATTTCTACACCAGAGCTTCAGAATATAGTGGTAGAGAACCAAATTAAATCAATACACTGGTGTGTATACAAATTTATGGTAACCTTTTTCCACTGGGGCTTCCACTGCTATTACTCTTTTTACTTGTCTTCTCTCATTGTCCTTGGTTACTATTTCATAGTCTCAGTTCTCTGGAGAACTGAGATAGAGAACCATCTCTCTATATGGTTTTTATTTGTTCTCCATGTCCCTTATTCTCAATAGGTGGTGATCTCTTCTTCTAATTAATCAAGAAAAATAGACTCAAATATTCTGTCAATTATTTCTGCTTTCCTATAAGTTTTTATTTTAAAAATACAATTAGTTTTTGGAGTAAATAATGCATTCACAGAGAACAAAATTCTAAGACTATAGAAGAGTAAAAAGCAAAATGTCTCTCTGTATCCTAGGCTTCCATGATAGTATTCATTTCTTCTTATTGGCCTTCCTTGACCACCACATCTAAGTAGGTCTACCTGCCTTATACCTAATTATCTTTCATCATTGTACAATGTATTTCTAATCATATATTTATTTGTTTACTATTTATCTTCCTCATTAGATGTTAAGCTGAGTACAGGGACCATGCTCATTTTATTCACTAATACTTAACTAGTGGCTTGCACTTCATAGATATTGCTAGGTGTTTACTTTACAAATAAATTATTGCCCAGTACCATAGTAGGTGATTTATGTATTTCATTTAATCCTCTCAGTGTCTAAAGCAGTTTTATCTCTATTTCACAAAGGTAATAAGTGAAAGATCTAGGACTTGAATGCAAGTCTGACTCCCAGATTCACCCACATGACCTGATACATTACTGATGTTACTATCTTTTCTATAAAGACCATTCTTTTCCTTTCATTCATTCATATATTCAGCAAACATATGTGAGGCTTTGTCCTAAGTGATGAGAGTTCAGAGAAGAGTAAATCTTTCTTCTCAAGCTGTTCAGTCTGGCAAGGGATACAAACAATTACAATGAGTGGTAAATGGTTGCAAAATAGGTATGTTCAGGGTGTCATGCAGCCCAAAGAAAGAGTGTCACGCAGGGGCAGTCTGAAGTAGGAATATCAAGACAGATTTAGTTGGAGTGGGAGGTTGAAAAGATGAATGAAAGGGAATGAAGATAAACCCAAAAGAAAACTCCACATAGAAGGAATAGCATGGGAAAAGGTAAGAGCACATTGGTTAGTCTCAGGCAAGGAGTTTGCAATGGCTGGACCATAGGATGCAGGTGATTAAGTGAGAAGAGATGAGGTTGTAGAGGTACCAAGGCCAAATCATCATGTGCCTCATATGCTAAGACAAGGAGTTTAAACTTATACTAAAAGTTACAGGGAAGCCACTTCAAGACTTTAAGGAGGGGTGTTATATGACCTTATTTGGTTAATAAATATTCCTCTGGATAAAAAAATTATAGGAACGTATATTGAGGCAAGGAGACCAGTTTGAAAATTCCTGCAATAATCTAGGTGAGTAGAAATGAGAGACTGAAAAAAGTAAAGGGTCAGGGAATTGAGAATAAAAAGATTAAAAGATTTAGGAGGCCAAATGAAAACAATTCCATAAAAAATCAGAAATTATAGGAAAGGGAGAAAGAAGGAACAAAGAAAATGATTCCTGAGTTTTGTTTTGTTTTTGGCTCATGTTAAATGGGAAATATCTACTTCTAGCACCATCTAGGGGAGTTTTCACCAAGCACACACACACACACACACACACACACACACATATATATATATGTACACACACACACACATATGTATATATATATATAGTCTGGAGCTTAGGAGAGAGGTTTCAGCAAAGAATGCTCACTATGTAAGTATTCTAATATATAAATTGAGAGCATATAACACATATATGGTTGAAGCAATGGTAAAAATCAGGTTGCCTATTAGGAATGGTTAGAATGGAAAGGAATATAGTGAAAGAAGAATTTTAAAAAGCATTAATGGCAAGAAGGTAAAAAGAAAACCAGGACACTAGCACACCAGAGATTTCTAGAATGGGGAACAGGATGGTACAAAAGACTCAGAGAGGTCAAATAAACACTGATAGGTGTGTTAGATTTGAAAACCAGAAGGCCACTATTGACTCCAGAAGAGTTGTAGTGGAAGGGGGAGTAAATGGCAAAAACAGATTTTCCAAGAAGTCTGACTATTAAGGGAAGTGAGATGGGGTGGGCAGAAGGGGGAAAGAGAGAGAAGAAGAGAGGTATGTTCTGAAACTTAGTTTCAGGACCCTTCACCCTCTTAAAAATTATTGTGGACCCCAAAAAGCTCTTGTTTATGTTGGTTATATTTAACAATATTTACCATATTAGAAATTGACACTGAGAAATTTTTAAATTACTTATTCTTAATTCATTTAAAATAACAATAAATGCATTACATGTTAGCATGCATAATACATTTTAATAAAGATAACTATATTTTCCCCAAATCAGAACAATGACATTGTTTTACAGTTTAGCAAATCTCTTTAAAGTTTAACTTAACAGAAGACAGCTGAATTCTCATATCTACTTCTAAATTCTTTCTGCTGCAGTATATTGTTTTGGTTGATGTAAATGAAAAAAAATCCAGCTTCACACAAACATAAGCCGCCGTGTAGAATCTGAAGCTGTATCAATGAATTTGCACATTAAAATCTAATGCATTCTGAATGATTCACTTACCCATCCGTGATTTTGACTGTATAAACCTCCTGAAAGAATCTTGGAGACACCAACTACACTTTGAAAACTGCTAGAATAAAGGTTTAAGATGTAACTGATTGGCAATACAAATGGGAGAGTTTTGAGTATAGATGAAGAAATCAGCCTTGAATAGAAGGAAACTTCTTCTTAATCTAGAAAGAGGGAAGCAGAGGTTTGAATACAGATGTATTTGAAGAGAGAGGGAGAATTCCCACATAATGTTATTTTCTCTGTGAAAGAGGAAGTGAGGTCATCTACGGCTAGGTAAAATAATTGCCCAAGAAACTTAAGGGCCACCTAGTAAATGCCTGCTGTTCCTCTAAGCCCAACTCAAAAGGCACTACCGGGTTTCCCTGATAGTCATCTCTTTTGGTCCAAAAAGTCACTCAGTCTTTCTTCTATTATTATATTTTATTGTTTACGCGCTTGCCTTCTCTGTTAGACAGTATGCTCTCCTGGGCAGGGACTCAACCAAATTCACTTTAGCAGCTACTTAAAACATTGGTGCTGAATGAAAGACTGATTTTTTTTTTAATTAAGAAATCGTATCTACCTAGGAGCCGTTGCTCCCTTCAAGTTATTTTTCCTTATTTATTAAGATTCCTCTCTACTGTAAAAAGTACAATGTGATTGTCAAAGCTAGAAAAGACAGAACTGCTTAGTAATCCTAAAAACTACAGCTAAAATACAGGGAATTAAGAATAAAAACAGACTATCTTAAGGCCAGGGATAAATTTTGGTAGCTCTTCTGCACCCAGATTTCTTGCAGAAGTAATGGTGTAGGGATGCCAGGAAAAGGAAAGCCTTTTGACAACTCCTCCATACACATGTGCCCAAAAGTCCAAAATACCAGAAATTAAATTTTTAATTTAAACATAAATTCATAAACCACTCCCAACCACACACTTGGATGAACATAAGCCAAAATGCTAACAGTCGTTATCCCTTGGTGATGATTTTTATGGTGGTTTTGTTTTCATTTTGTTTTTCAATGATGAAAATAGACCATGTAGAAAAACTTAAGAAGTGTCATCATTTTCAAACTGTTCAAGATTTTACTATAGTAAAGTTAGGATGAATAGAAGTGGAACAGAATATATTGCTTACAAATAAATAAATAAATATCTTCATGGCTGTTTTCTCACACCATTAAATCTCATAGCAAAGGAAACCCATTCATATTTTCCAATAAGACAAGTCAGACAAGTACACAAGGTGGCGTGGCAATTGAGAAGTATACTAAAATCAGTGTTTGCTTGTGGAACCCAATGCCTTCCCACACACGTGCACATTCTCAAAGTACTATGCCTTACATAGGAGTGTAAAAAATTCTTGTCAAATGAATAAATAAAGTTTTAAGACTTTGCTTCTTTAACACTCTGATCAGCAGAAGAGATTGTACAGAGGTGAAGGGAAGACGGACTTGGAGGTTGCATGGGCTTGGGTTCTAATCATAGCCAACTGTGACCAGGGCTAGTAAACCAATTTCTCTGTATCTTGGCTTCTTCATGTGAAAAACAGAGATTGTAATACCTAAGAATTGATGTAAGAATTAAAATAAACAAACACAAAGGGCCTAATCTTGTCACATAATAAGTGGTAAAAAAAAAAAGTACCAATTATTATTTTCTGGATACAAGAATAACAAGAAGTTATTCTTGTATCATGTATTTTTTTTTAAAAAAAAGAAATGTGCAGAGTTGTATTTAAACTTAATTTTCAGAATTGTGGTGAGGGGCTACCTCACCCCTCATTGTGGAGGGGTACAAATAAGAGATCTGAGAATATAGCTAAGTTTTTTAGGTGGTGGAAGTCTTATTTTATCAACCACAGTACCTTTCATATATTTCAAACATTTCTAAAACATATTATTCATTTCCATGTGTTCTTAGCAAAATATGCTATATAACCATTAATCTTTATTTTTGGATACTTCAATATCCTTTTGAACAAAAGCTGGTGATGCCTTCCAGACCTATTAAAGTATACAGGGGTACCTTTCTCAAATTGGGATATGTGCTGGTGTGCCATAAATTAAACAAAATATCTTTTTCAAACACTGATTTAACTCAATGGTAAGTAATTTTAAATGCTTTGAATATATTTTAGAAAAATATAGTATTATTCATTCATCAAATATCTACTGAGTGTCTGCTTTGTGCTCGATATTATTATTCCAGGCCTCTGGAGAGCATTAGGAAAATTAGAAAAGAAAAAAAGACCTGAACTCATGGAACTTATATGGAGAAAGACAGACAATAAGCAAATAAGTAAACTCTGCCGTATGTTAGATGGTGTCAGATGGAATAGAACCCCCCCTCCAAACAGAGAAGGGGTTGTAATTTTAAACAGGGTAGTCAGAGTAAGCCTCAATAAGAAGGTGCCATTTGATTAAATGTCTGAAAGAATGAGAAAGCCAGCTACTGAGGTATCTGTGGGAGAAGTTTCTGGGCAAAAGGAATAGTAAATGCAAAGGTTGGAAGTGGGCCCATTGAGAAACAGCAAGGAGATGGGACTGCAGAAGGGGGAGCAGGCAAGTAGCAGTTGAGGTCCGAGAGGTAAAGGAACTATGTCTCCCGGAGCCTTATAGCCTTTGTGTTGACTTTGCCCTCTGAATGAAGTTTTCAGAAGAGAAGAGACAAGCTCTATAGTCATGTCTTAAAAGGCTACTAGGGCTGCTGAGAATAAAGGACGTTGGAGTAAGGACAGACAGGCAGGAAAAGAGCAATTAGGAGAGTGTCCCAATAATCCAGGTGGGACGGGCTGGAGGCTTGGACTAGGGCGGTAGCAGAGCATGGGCAGAAGTCCAGGGGATGCTGGATAGATTCTGAGGTAGAGCCAACAGAATCCTACGTGCTGATGTGGAGAGGGAGAAGCTGGCACCAAGGTTTTTGATTTGAACAAGTTTCCTCACATTTACTGAGATGAAGACTGTGGAAGGAGCAAGTTTGGCCAGAAGCTCAGTTTGGACAGGTAAAAAGCAAACTTCAAATGAATGCTTCACACGAAAACAGGAGGACAGAAGAAATCTGAGTTTTCTGAGAGACCTCTTCAAGGATTGCTCCCAGAAAGGGAAAAGGCAGATTTTAATATCCTCTTCTTATAGGCGCTTTGGGCAGATAGGATTTTAAGGCACTAATAGTTCCCATTCGAAATGGCTGAAAGTGCTTTCTCAGGGTTTGCTTTTATCCTTTTGTCTCCTCTTTTACTTCCAAGCTCTCAGGGACATCTGCCCCAACCCCCACCCCCACCCCCCGCCCCGCATCTGTTAATGTACTTATATGACCCTGCAACCCCTCCCCACTTTCTAATTCCCGGGAAACTTGGAAGCCGGAGAAACACGCTAATTAGAATCGAGTGGAGGTTCTGAAAGCTGTCTATGCGACAAGCATCTCTGCCAGGTGCTGGCCTTACTTCCTGGTTCTCAGTAAAAGAGATTTCATTTCGTAAATGGGTTCACGGAACACACAGCCTCGGAGGTGAGAAACCTGAGGCGAGGTTCGACTACGCCCCAGAATGGCTGGGTGACGCCCCCCCGCGCCTCAGGTTCATCCTCAGGTCCGACGAACTTCTTGCTTCCTAGGGACCCACCCCAGTCCTTGTCCTGGAGCAAGCTCTGCCCACGCAACCTACTTCCTCTTTAACTTTTTCTCACTGAGGAAAAGCAGATTTCCGTTCCGCAACGGTCTCTTACAACCTGGGAGCAGAGGCACCGAGGCCTGGACACGGACCTCGGACAACTTTCCAGGAAGGAGGCGCGCACGCCGGGAATCCCTTACCTGCCCGGGCGCGGGGCGCGGGGCGCTAGGCGCGAAGCGCGGAGTGCGGGAGGAGCGCCGCCCGGCGGAGCGAGCCGGCAAAGAACGAGCGCACTCGGAAGACTGGGACGGGGCGGGACCAACCTGGCAGGCCCCTCCTCGTCCTTTTTCGTCACGGTCCCCATTTATCTTGGCACCTCCCAGTGGCTCCCCGAAAAGAGCAATTCCTGGTCTGGCGTAGGGTGCTTCTTTACGTGGGAGCCTGCTCCTTTAAATACGCCACTGTCGGAGGATAAAAATATTCAAGGCTTCCGGGCATGCGCACAGCGTTGAGGACTCCCTTCATCTGGACTGAGGTAGACCGGGTCGAGCTTCTAGCGCGGTGTGAGGATTGTGTATGGGGCGTTGACAAGGTCGGCATTGAGGATCCCAACCTTTTGCCCCAAAGAAGGGCGAAGTGGGCTAGTGTCGTGCCTTGGGGCGGGAGGGGTTGGGGAAGGGAGAGGAAACAAATAGTAGAGCTGCTGGCCGTGTAGAGGATACCTTCGGACGTGCTGGAAGGCAACGCCGCTTTAATTCTGCGGAGTGGCAGCTTCTGCAGGAGTGGGTTCGACAGACCTTGAGGGATTAGTGAAGGAAGAGCTTCAAGGAAAAGGAACTACTTTTCTCCATTTCTAACGCCTTCCCAGCATTCCTGATTCCTCAACCATGGGCCAGCCAATCTACCGTCTACCCGGCACTCCCCTCAGCAAACTCTTGCAGGGAAACACTGCACCTTCGTGCTTAACGGCATGTGGGCTCCTTGGCTGCACTCCAGTTTGGTTCCACTCTTACTACGATGTTTGGCTGGAATTCCCTCATTGTTACTTTCTCCCCAAGTTTCCCTACTTTTTTCACTAGCGTAGAATGTCTTCGTAGCTTCCTCCTTTTTCTGGGGAAAGAAAAGATAATTATTCTTTCAAGGCAAGTCCCCATAGTTGTGCTCATGATCACATTGTTTTTCAACTCCTCCAACTCTCACTCCAGCAGATGCATCCTGCTTAGGTTCATCAGTGTCTTACTAAAGCACCTTTTTGGATTATGTCACACTTTTACTCAGACACCTCCAGTGGCTATCCATTGACCACCCAATAGATTCTAGTTCTTGACGGGGCATTCAGTATCTTCCATAGCATGGCATCCATCGAGCTGTATTTTCCAGAACTGCACTAACCCCCCCACCACCCTCTACTGTTCTGAATCTAGGCTGCTTATTTTTCTCTCACACATTATGTATTTTCTTTGTACATTAGTTATGATGTCTCTAACTCATTTCTATCTCTTGAACCATTTCAAGGACTTAGATGACCACTTCTTGCTTTATGCCTCTCCTAATTATCATGGGCAAAAGTGATGCCTTCTTTCTTCCACTTCACTCCTGTAGCTCTTATTTAGCACCAGTTTCATTTATTCAACAGTCAGTATTGATTGCAGACCTACTATGTGCTTGACTTTATTCTAAATGTGGAATTACCATTAGTGAGTAAGGCAGACAAGGTTTCTGCACACATAGAGCTAACTTTCTAGTTGGAAGAGATAGACAATAAATGATAAAGAAAAACATACACTAGAAATGCAATGCAGAAAATTAAATAAGGTTTTGTGAAAGAGGTTGCAGGCTCCTGTAGATTATTGGTCAGGAAAAACCTCTTAAGGTATGAATCCTAAAAGATGAAGCAATATGATTGGAGAAGGAACAATTTAAGCAGCAGGAACAGTTAGCATAATACTACAGAAGAAGGCAAGTATAGCTGGAGTATAGTGAGTAATAAAATGTGCAAGAGAAAGTCAGAGTCCAGAATCTTAGATGTTTTTGGAAACCAAGGTAAGTAATTTGGATTTTATTACAAATGTGATTAGAGAGTTCAAACCGGGTTGTGATGTTTAATTTACCTTTTAAAACACCATTCTGGCTGCTATGTGGAGTTTGGACTACAGTGGGCTAGTAATAGAAGCAGGAATTGGAAACCTTCACGATATCTAAAAATTTTTGGAATGAAAGTTTTAAAGTAGAGTTGAGGAAGGACAGTGGGAGTGATCAGAGAATCAGTTGCTTAAAGTTGATACTGTTTTTGGAGATGAGAAAGTCAAAGTGATGACCGTGAGAGTGGATGACAAAGAAGTGGAGATGGGAGGTTGAGGTTGAGATTGAGGAACTGATAGAGCAAGATGTGACATGGATGGTCCATATGGATGATCACAAAAGTCGTGTTGGATAAAAAGATAGTGAGCCAGAGGTCATCAGTGAACGAAGAGTTCTCAGGGGATCCAAGACAGGATGGCAGCAGATGGTAAAGCCTGATGGCATGATCTTCAAAGGAACTGAGATTTTTGGAGGTAGCAGAGGAAGAAAGGTCTTGGAAGGATCAGTGGCAAATGTAGAAAATATTTATGGTCTCCAGGTCCTAAGGCAGAT
Source organism: Eulemur rufifrons (assembly GCF_041146395.1). Taxonomy (NCBI): domain Eukaryota; kingdom Metazoa; phylum Chordata; class Mammalia; order Primates; family Lemuridae; genus Eulemur; species Eulemur rufifrons. Next base: position 34,164,907 of record NC_090998.1, on the reverse strand, counting down.
GGGTGTGAAACTAAAAATAGCTTTCACTTCAGAAGACTAAAGCAGCAGCAACTTAGGGAAACAGCCAGGTTTCAGTTAAGGCAAGAAATTGAGGGAACTGTGAAGGAAATTAAAGAATTAAGGAAAATAAATATATCCTTGTATATGCCCTAGAAAATTTGGGTATAGAGAATTTTCTGTGATTTCTACATGGTACAATGGAAAGGATTGAGAAGGGGGATGGTTTGCTAAATTGGTTCAGATTAGTAGGATACATTGCAAAAATGGGTTGAAGGTCCAGATAATGATAAATTACCTGGAGAGTGCGGAACACAAAGAACTGAGTAGTATGGAGCCCCCGTGCAGTTTGTCTTTCCTGCAGCTCCATGTGGTGCGGTAGCTATGGGTTGTGTGAAAAGTGTAGTGAAGGCTTTCTCAGAGTACCATTCTCTTGTATACTGCTTCAAGAAAGCTCTGTAAGGGTTTCTTCTCTCTGATGCCAATAATACAGTTGGAATTTTCCTCTGGCTCAATCTCAAAAGTTTCTATCTGTCCCAAAGGGGGGCTTTATGAAGGCTAAAAGTCCAGGACTAACTTAAGCATACCTTGAAATGTAACCAAATTGCAAGTTGGTATTTAGAACTTCATTCACCTATCAATTTAGACCATTCCAATGTTGTTTTGTCCCCTCTTCTGTCTCTAACCTCTAATATATAAAAATCTAGCCACAAATTCTCTGAAATTAGCTGGAAATTTTAGGCTCCAGGGATGGGGTTTGGACAAGTCATTGTAAATAATCCTATGTTTTCATCTCTTCTTTGTGGGCCTACAAATGGTTTTTTTAAGGTAAACTTAAAATTGACCATTTTAATCCTGAATAATAGATGGAAACCTGGAGTGAGTGAAGATTCAAGTTACAAATCACTAGTTATACCAGAAATAGTTTGCCTATTAAGTCATCTTGGTATAGGAGAGTCAAAGTACACATGATACATTATCATAGGTTAAGTTATTAATGTCATTTTAAAGGACTCAGAATTAAAAAGGAGACAGAATTAAGTAAATCCTGCAAACTTACTGCTATTTTGTTATCCACAACTTCTCTTTCTGGTAACTAACTGCCTTTTTGTTTCTTTTGTAGGCATTACTATTTAAGAATGGAAGAGGATACAGATTATAGAATCAGATTTAGTTCTCTGTGTTTTATTAATGATCATGTTGGATTTCATGGCACTGTAAAAAGCTCACCAAGTGACTTTATTGTTATTGAAATTGATGAACAGGGACAGTTAGTTAATAAGACCATTGATGAACCTGTTTGCAAAATTAGTGAAATACCACCTGAGCCAAATAATTTTCCCAAAAAACCAAAACTAGATCTTCAAAATCTATCCTCTGAAGACAGAAGTAGCCAAGAAGTTAATAGTTTGGCTAGGTACTCTGATAGTGACCAAAATCATCAGTCTGGTTCAGAAAAGGAAGATACTGTCAATAATGGGACTTCCAACTGTGGAGAAAAAGCTGATGTAGTAAGCCCCTTTTTAGATGAAAAAACTAATGAGTTACTGAATCATTTTGCCTGTGATATAAAAGAGAAGTGGCTTTCTAAAACTGAGCCAACTGGAACATCTCCTGAATTCTCAATAGGCAGAATCCTTGACAAAACCCAGAGGGCTAGTTTACATACTGCTATTAGGCAGAAATTTCCTTTTTTAATGACTGTAGGAAGAAACAGTGAAATTGTTGTAAAACCAAATCTTGATTATAAAGAACTCTGTCACTTAGTATCTGAAGAAGAAGCATTTGAATTTTTTAAATATTTGGATGCAAAGAAAGAAAATTCCAAATTTACCTTTAAACCCGATGCAAACAAAGACCACAGAAAAGCTGTCCACCATTTTGTCAACAAGAAGTTTGGAAATCTTGTGGAAACCAAATCTTTTCCTGAACTGAATTACAATGCTAATAATCTAAATGTGGTGATAACAGTAAGATTTCGGGAAAAAGCACACAGGCATGGGAAAAGGTCTCTTCTTGAATGCCAGGAAAGAAAAGATATATATACAGGTAATTTAATAAATCATCATCATTTTCTCGGATAAACTTAGTTAAATTTAAAATTGTGTGAAAGCTGAATAATTTCAAATGAATTAAATAGACTTGGCTAGCGAAATATTAGAAAGAATATGTGCATTACATATAGGGAGAGGGATTGCTGATAAGTGATTTAAGCAGCTCTAGGAATTCTTATTTATTCTGTTACTTAGTGGAAGAAAACACCTTTCAAATTACACTAAATGTAAAAATTAGCCTTATTGATGAAAGTATGGTTAACACAGGCATTTACAGTTAACATAATCACAAATGTGTAAAGTTGAAGCAGTTATATTGTGTTTAGTAAATTTTTATTGAAGGCAAATCTTGATTTCATGTTTTGAAAGTCACCTTAATTAAAATTAAGTATTTGGAGATAAGAATATATTTGCTGTATTTAGGAGAGTGAAGAGAATACTTTGTGTATACAAGGTAGGGAACCTGAAAATTTGGTTCTGTCAGTCCTCTAGGGAAGATATGCTCAAATTTTAGCATGCATTATAATCAGCAAAAGATCTTATTAAAACAGGTTACTGAGCCTCATTCCCAGTTTCTGATTCAGAAGGTTTGGCGTGGGGCTTTCACAAATTCCCAGGTGATGCTTTTCTGCTGGTCTGGGGCTTACATTTTGAGAATCACTGTTTTAGGGGATATATTTAATTCCTAAGATGAACTCTCAGTGTACAAGTCCAGCTGACCAGGTTTAATTGGTCTATTCCCTACTTGATGGATGGGAAGTGTTTCACATGATCATGTTTTATAAATTTATTTATTTATAAATTTATTTATAAAGCATTTTAAGAGAAAAACAGCAACCCAAATTTACACAGAGATGTATGGCACAGATATGTATGGCACATACATATAAGATTATACTATGAAGGGACCACAGGTATAAATGAAAAGAGTTTAGACCTTGGAGCTACGTGGGTTTGATTTCACATTATGACTTTAGTTCACAAAAAGATTTATGAAATTTTTAATATCATTAAGATTTGATTCTACAAATGTAAAACTGGGAAGAATAATACCATGAGCAAGTTACTTAACAATTCATAACTTTTGGTCATACTTGAAAAATGGGGTAATAGAAAAGCCTAACTCATAATTATATTCTAAGGATTAAATGAAATAATTAATTAAATTCTTTAGTATGTAGTAGTTACTTAAATATTAGCATCTTTTTTCCTCCTGGTAATTTCTGTCTGGTTGTATATATATCTACACGCACACACACATACACACACACACACACACACACGCATGTATTTATAAAGTACAGGACTTGACACATTAGGCATGTAATAATGTTAACAGATAAATCTATTTTCAAGGAAACAATACTAGCTTTACATGTAGTGAAAGGAATTACTGATGAGTGATTTCAACAGCTCCAGGAATTCTTGATTTTTAAAAGAATTTTTATTTTTAATTATTGGTATATAATATATATATTTTTAGGGTACATGTGATGTTTTGATATAGACATACAATGTGTATTAATCAAATCAGGGTAATTGGAGTATCCATTACCTCAAGCATTTATCATTTCTTTGAGTTAGAAACATTCCAATTCTAGGAATTCTTATTTATGCTACTTGAAATTCTTTTTTTCTTTTTTTTTTTTGAGACAGAGTCTCACTTTGTTGCCCAGGCTAGAGTGAGTGCCGTGGCATCAGCCTAGCTCACAGCAACCTCAAACTCCTGGGCTTAAGCGATCCTACTGCCTCAGCCTCCCAAGTAGCTGGGACTACAGGCATGCGCCACCATGCCCGGCTAATTTTTTTTTTCTATATATATTTTTAGTTGGCCAGATAATTTCTTTCTATTTTTAGTAGAGATGGGGTCTCGCTCTTGCTCAGGTTGGCCTCGAACTCCTGACCCTGAGCGATCCACCCGCCTCGGCCCCCCAGAGTGCTAGGATTACAGACGTGAGCCACCGCGCCTGGCCTTGAAATTCTAACAGTATTAATTTGGGTTAATGAGTCAAAAAATTGTTAAAACTTTACATATTAGTTTAAATTAGTTTTTCTAAAGCTGTGAATATTTGGAAGGATGTGTTAAAAGGAGGATTTGATGATTCACCAGAGGCAATATGAAGATACTGGGATATCTTAAAGTCTAAGAACAACAACAAAAGACAAAGATCAATTTTGCCTAGCTTAGATTTTGTGTAGGCAACCTTTCAACCTTTTATAGGAATCAAAATAAGTCATTTGAAAATATTTAACAAGTAGACTTACGTAAAAAATAGAACACTTTGGGGAAAAAACATTTATTCCAGAATTTTTCTTCTTCCCAAACAGAAATTCTATCCCCATTGAACAATCCCTCCTCCTCACCCCCCGCCCAAGGAACGACTATTTTGCATTCTGTCTATGAATTTGACAACTCTAGGTTCCTCATATAAGTGGAATCATACAGTATTTGTCCTTTTATAATAATCTTATTTCACTTAGCATAATATTTTTGAGGTCCATCCATACTGTAGCATGTGTTAGAATTTTCTTTCTTTTTAAGGATGAATAATATCCCATTGTAGGGATATAATACATTTTGGTTTTCCATTTATCTGCCAATGGACAGGATATAATGGTCAATAATGCAAGCATGATCCTTGTTTTGGAAGCATTCAGCCTTGAAACCTAACAAGAATTTAAGGGAGAACTGCACATGTGATGTGATTTCTGAGGCTATATCATAAAAAGTATTATACTTTTTGTCCATTTGTCTTGGATTGCTCACTCTGGGGAAAGCCAGCTCCTTTACTATGAGGATGCTCAAGCAGCCCATTGGAGAAGAACTGAAGCTTCTCACCAACAGCCAACACCAACTTTCCAGGCATGTGATTGACCCCCTTTGCAACTGGAGGCAGTTCCTTTCAGGCTTTTAGATAACTGCAGTCCCACCAAGCCACATCCAACTGCAACCTCTTGAGAGAGCCTGAGCTAGAACCACCAAACCAAGGTGCTCCTGAACCTGAATTCCTCTTCTCTGTGCTATGTATGGTCCAGAACGTACTTCTAGGCAGAAAACCAGGACATTTTAGGATTCACCTCATTTGTTTTACTTTTGGATCACAGTTCTGTGGTACCTGTTCTCCAGGCTCTAAAAGCAGCTGTTTCATACATTTTGTCCAGTTTTATATTTGTTTATAGTGGGAGGTCATCTGGTATCAATTATTCCAACATGGCTCAAAGCAGAAGTCTCTAAAATTGAATTTTAAAATTTAGTATAGTTGATTTCATTTTTAATACTTCAATTTTTCTAAGTATTTAAGAAAATGTTATAAATCTTATAAATTAAACTTATAAATTTAGTGGACTTTAAGTTTTGTAAACGTTTCCAAGTTGCTTACTAACTTAAATAGGAGTCGTTGTAAAATGACAAATTTAAATAAATTAAATATTTTTAATTGGAACTACACATCTCATTCTCTTAAACATTCAAGTTCATAAACTTTTATGTAGATATAGGTTAACACAACAATATGGATTTGATTCTCTTAAATATTTCTATACTAAATTCTAAATCTTCATGGATAAAAAAATACTTATGTACCCAGGCTACTATCATCACCAAACTGATATGTCAGACAATTTGTAGATTCCTTCTTATGTTCCTGAGCTTCCCTAATGACATATGCAAGATTGTCAGAGAAAACTGCTGCTTCTGTTGGATCTTCAAGAATGAACAGAAGTATGGCAAATAATAAATGGAGGGAACACATATTTTAGACAGAGGGATTCAAGTGTGTAAAAGTGTAAAACTGTGGAAGGCTATAGTCCATCTAGGGATTGCAAGAAGTTCTCTGTGTCAGGGTTATAGGATATATGAATGGAAGTGGCACACGTGGAGACTGGAAAGGTAGATTTGGGCCAGATATGAATAACACATTAAGGAATTTGGATTTTTTTTCTGTGAGCCTTTAATGAGCCAAGCAGCATTTAAAAATAATAGCTGAAATCTATGATGCTGATTTTGTATTTTGACTAAAAAATACTGTTTATTTAAATTAATGATTTGTTACACTAATCTGTTAGTCTGCTAAGAATATAATTGATAAGTGGTAACTTCTTTTTTTGTGATCTAAGATTATTTTTGTTATTTTTGTTTCAGCTTTTACCCTACAAAAGGAAAATCTGGAAATGTTTGAAGCAATTGGTTTTTTAGCTATCAAACTTGGTGTGATTCCTTCAGATTTTAGTTATGCAGGCCTTAAAGACAAGAAAGCCATCACCTATCAAGCAATGGTTGTTAGAAAAGTGACTCCAGAGAGGTAATAAGATACTGCTTTTTAAGATAGAACTTTACTTTCATATTTATTGAATGAATAAATAATCAAAAATTCAGACTAATACTGGGAGCGTATTAACCCCACTATCAATATTGATTAATTGATTATAAAATTAGCAGAACATTGGCATTAATAATATAATTATCTTCTACATAGAGTTATGTCTTAAATTTACATTGAAAATAGAGGAAGTTTTAGAATAGAAACTTTGAGGAGTGGCAATTTTAAACTGTCTAAATCGTCTCTAAACATCCTGTACTATTAATATAGTCAAATATGGATTTACATTTGGGAAAGTATCTTATAAATAATTTTTTTCTAATTATTATAACTTATACCCTTATTATCTTAGATCTTTACATTTAAAATAAACCCTTGTTAAATAGAATGTAAAGTACTTAAATTTAGCCTCCCTCAGCTAATCAAATTTTTAAAATATTTTTGTAATTGTAAAAGAAATATGTATTTATTATAGAAAATTTGGAAAATAGAAAAAAGCATAAAAAAGAAATTAAAAGTTACTAATAATTCCACTCAGAAATAACTATAATAATATTTTGATATATTTCTTTCCAGATTTTTTCCAGGCTATATCACACATATATCATACAGACATTTATTATATATAGGAAAATCATACTTACATGTACAGTTTAAATTTTACTTTTTAAAATAAAATAACATTGTTATGTGAAAATTTATGTCATGAAATATTTCAAAATTATGTTCATCATTTAGACTAATTTGTTTAATATTCCCCTATTTTTGAAAAGTAGAATTCTTTCCAGTTTTTTACTATAAATATTACCATGATTAATTTTCTTATACTTAAATCTGCACCTGTTGATCCTTTTACCTTAAGATAAACTTCAAAAAGTTGAATCATTTAGTCAAAATTTAGCCTAATTTAATGGAATACTGATACATTAATCCTTCGTCCTCAGATATTTAAGTATCCACTATTTGCAAGTAGACTCTTCTGAGTGCTTCTAAGCTCTTACATGGGAGACCAAAATGTGTATTTTGTCTTTGTGGTCAAGGAGGGCAGTAAGGGAAAGAACTTTAGATGTTAGAAAGTGTTTAAGCCAAAGTTTTTAATCCCCAAAGACAATAAATGTATTAGTTCTTAGTAAGAGAGATTACTTTGATTTGGCTTATGGGTATGGGGTTTTAATTACCCTTCAAGTAATAGTAGGATTTTAGCAGAAGCAAAAAATCTGGAAATATGTTTGGAGGGGCAGTAAACTACAGTCTACCTAATATATAGTTCCCTTAAGGGCTATAGAAAATAGGGATATAAAGGAAAATTTCTATCAGCTCTTACTGGATCCTGAAAGTTATGCTAAGAAAACTGGAATCTATTCTTTAGAGGTTGGGAAGAATTGAAAGTTTGAGTAAGAAAGTGTTCAGAGCAGAATTTCAGAAAATCCTCTGGTGCTCGTGGTTTTTCTTGGTAATGTTGGGGGGAAGAGAAACTGAAAAGGAGCAGAGTCTGGGGACAAGAAGATCAGGAGAACTGCTAGGAGGTTCTGTCACTTGAACTAAGAAGTCAGAAGGCCTGTGTAGATAGAGTGATAGCATTAGTAATACACGTTCAAGTTCTTAAAATAACTCTGTTAATATAATCTTATAATAATGGGTATTTAGTGTACATTTGTTAAAATAACATTAACTTTAGAATATTCCAAAAAAAAAATTATATTAGTCTTTGGATATAAGGGGTTGCTTGGCAGTTGTCATTTAAAACCTTATATTAAAGTAATTTTTAAATGTAAGATTTAACTGAGTCTGTACGATTTATCACTTACAGGTTGAAAAATATTGAAAAAGAAATTGAAAAGAAAAGAATGAACATGTTTAATATTCGGTCTGTAGATAATTCCCTTAGACTTGGTCAGCTCAAAGGAAATCACTTTGATATTGTCATCAGAAATGTAAAAAACCAAATAAATGATTCTGTAAACTTGCGAGAGAGAATTTTGGAGGCCATAGAAAATGTTAAGGTAAGAAAACCCAATTTTAAAATAGACTATTACAAGATTCTTTTATTAAAACAAATACGAAGAGAAAGATTTGATTTTATATTTTGACACATAATAATATTTATATACTTTTAATTTGTTGATTATTTTGTATACATAGAATAAAGGCTTTGTGAATTACTATGGACCACAGAGATTTGGGAAAGGAAGAAAAGTTCACACAGATCAAATTGGACTGGCTTTGCTGAAAAGTGAAATGGTATGGATTTAAAAAAATATAATCGTATCTGTTTTGTCAGGTATACTTATTTTATAAGCCAATCTCTTTCTTTCTTAACTCTAATATATAAATGCATGTGTATACATACATACATATATATTTTATCATTGAACATTTATTAAGCAGCTACTATGTTCTTGGTATCACATTACAAGAAAGCCAACTGTATGCAGTGTCCTGGTGTTTAATACTTATTTGAGAGTTGATAGAGTATTGACTATCACTTTATAAATTCTTAGTGAACTATATGGAAGATTTAGAGGAAACTTATACCCTACGATTCCAGAAATCAGATATCAGGTCATGTAAAAGATAGGAATTCACACAGGTCCAGAGACCAAAAGGGGAGCAGCAAATTTAAAAACAAAATCTGACTAGTCTCAAATGAAACTAAAAATGCATATCACAAATAAGAAGCTGCATTTGCAAAAATATTAAAAGTCTGTGTGTATATATACTTTTAATATATATTTTTATATAGACATGTATATGTAATTATGTATATATGTACACATATATTTTTACACTGGAATGGAGTACACATAATGGAGGAAAACTACAAAAATTATATATTTGAACAAATGCAAGATTATTCATATGATTGTATGATGCTCACTCACTTGTCTTCTAATATGTTTTCTTGAGTGGGAAAGAAAGGAACGGTAAGGAACTTGTGAGAAGCATTGTGCATTGAACATCATCTTACACATGAAAATAAGGTGGAGTGCTGATGCTTTGGACCACATCCGCAAATCTGTAGTCCGTTCTGGGCTTCACATTTCAAGAGGGAGTTGAGCAACTAGAATATAAATGATATGATAAAGGATCTAGAAACCATGTTGATGAGAAATGTTTAAATGCACAGTGGTTCTTCAGTCTAGAAAACTCTGAAGAGGAAATTATAAAATATTTGAAATTTTGTTATATGGAAGAAGAATTTCCTAGTTTGGGATCTGTGTACATTCTACTTGAGTTCTACCATTTGTCAGATGTGTTACTATAGGCAGGTTACTTAACTTTTCCAGGCCTCAGTTTCCTTATCTGTAAAATGGAAATAATATATATGTCACAAGATTTTTGTGAGAAGTAAATGAAAAACCCTTTGTGAAAGCACCTAGTGCAGTGCCAGACCTGTATTAGACAAGTGTTCACAAATATGATTGGACTAGTAATGCTCAGGTTTTACAAGGGTAGAAATTTAAGGGGCCAAGTGGTAGTCTAGTGGAAGAAAGACCTTTCTTTCTTTCTTTCTTTTTTTTTTTTTTTTAACAATTATTCAAAGGAATAGGATTCTTCTCCCAAAGAACTAGAATGTCTTGTTTCTCATTTTGCATTTAAGCAAAGGCTGGATGGCTACTCTCCTACCTCTTTCAAACTTCATATTACATGATCTCGAATTTTTTAAAATTTTGCTAGACTATTAGAAGTCAATTATTGCTGGGTAACATATTACCCCAAAACTTAGTGGCTTAAGACAACAAGTGTTTATTATCTCATAATTTATGAGAGTTGGGAATGTGGGGAAGCTGAGCTGGGTGGTTCTGGATCAGGATCTCTCATGGGGTTGCAGTCTCTGAAGACTTGACTGGGGTGGCAGGATGTGCTTCCAAGCTCACCCTCATGGGTATTGGCAGGAGGCGTTAGTTTCTTGCTGTAGGACTACTTGTGGCATGGCTGTCCCCAGACAGATGAGTTCAGAGGTGCAAAGGGATAAGAAAGAGAGACAACAGAAACCTCAGTGTCTTTTATAACCTAATCTTGGAGTGACATACCTTCACTTCTGCTGTATTCTTCTTCCCTGATAAGTGTGGGCGTGGACTGCACCAAGCGTGAGTACCAGGTAATGGAGATCCATGGGGCCATATTAGAAGTTGGTTCCTGTAGTTAGAAAGCTGTAACTTCTTTCCTTTGCTCAGAGCATGCCCTCCCCAACGTTTACATTTGTTAGGTCTCAATTTAAATATTCTTTTTGCACTCCCCAAGAAAAAGTGAATTCCTCTTATTTTGTAATCCCAGAGCTTCCTGGACTTCCCATCTTAAGTTTTATCATATTTTATTATTACCATTTATTTAATCTTTTCTAGTAGAAAGTAAGCTTTAGTGGGACAGAGACCATGTCTTTTTTTGCTCAGTGCTCTATGCCGAATACCCTAAGTAGTACATAGGGCATGACAGATGCCTAATAATATTTGTTTGAATGAATAAATACTGTAAAAGAAGATTTAGTGGAAGATTGGGCTGAATGACCTATTTTAAGATCCTTTCCTACTCTAAGACTCATATTTAGAAAGAAATCCCAGTGCTGGAGAGAGTGATAAAATACAGGAACTAGGCCGGGCGCGGTGGCTCACGCCTGTAATCCTAGCACTCTGGGAGGCCGAGGTGGGTGGATCGCTCGAGGTCAGGAGTTCGAGACCAGCCTGAGCAAGAGCGAGACCCCGTCTCTACTAAAAATAGAAAGACATTAAATGGACAACTAAAAAAATTTATATATATAAAAAAAAAATTAGCTGGGCATAGTGGCGCATGCCTGTAGTCCCAGCTACTCGGGAGGCTGAGGCAGTAGGATCGCTTAAGCCGAGGAGTCTGAGGTTGCTGTGAGCTAAGCTGACGCCACGGCACTCACTCTAGCCTGGGCAACAAAGTGAGACTCTGTCTCAACAACAAAAAAAAAATACAGGAACTAGTAGATACCACTTTTTTTTTTTTCTTGAAGGAACATGTTTAATCTATTTAGGATTTAAAATAAAACATTAAAGTTGGAAACTTTTTTATTAAGATTTTTCAATTATTTTTAAAACCAAAGAATTCAGGGAATTGAGAACACAAATGAAATTAATGGCTTGCTGTTCCCCTATGCTTGCTACCTCCCTTTTCTTTATGTGTGTTGGTCAAATCTGAGTATTTGTCATTACTTCACACTTGTGTTCTTAGCTCAATAATAGAGGTAAAGAATGACAGAAGTATAGATTGTTCTGTCAGTGGTCAATAATTATAGAATTTATACCATATACTTACTTTGGCAGTACTTTTTTTTCTTTTCAATAAGGTCTCACTCTGTTGCCCAGCTGGAGTACAGTAGTGCCATCATAGCTCACTGCAACCTCAAACTACTGGGCTCAAGTGATCTTCCTGCCTCAGCCTCCCAAGTAGTGGGGACTATAAGTGCACACCACAGCACCCGGCTAATTGAGGTTGTTAACTTGCCATAGGTCATATATTCAGGAGGTGGCAGAGCTGGACTTTAAACTTCAGAGTGTGAACCCTGAGCCCTGTTTTCTTTCTGCTGTACTACAGATGTCTGCAGTTTTGTTATAATACAGATCTCTTTAGTTTTATTACTTTCAGGTATATAAAGAAATTTTTTTTTTGAGACAGTTTCACTCTGTCACCCCAGGTAGGGTGCAGTGGCATCACCATAGCTCACTGCAACCTCAAACTTCTGGGCTCAAGTGATCCTCCTGCCTCAGCCTCCTGAGTAGCTGGGACTACTAGGTGTACACCACCATGCCCTGCTAAGTTTTCTATTTTCTGTAGAGAACAGGTCTCACTGTGTTGCTCAAGTTGGTCTTGAACTCCTGAGCTCAGATGATCCTCCTGCCTTGGCCTCCCAAAGTACTAATGTTGTCTTTCTGAGCCATTTTCTTCATTTTCGATGTGGGAGTGAGGCATTCTACATCTTTGGAGCTACTTCTTTTCCTCTCTCTTGACTTCAGATAAGCTGGATAGTTCAACTCTTTCCCATATTGTCTTTTCCTTTGCACTTTGCTTTTTGGGGTTCAATAGTTTCTACTTCAGAGTCCTCAGATGAGGTTCTTGATCTTTTCATTATATAGACGCTCATGTTGCCTGTGTCCACATTTAATCCTTTGGCCTGGACATTGTCTTCTTTTTTATTTTCTTCATTAGTTTCATTTTATTTCAACTACATCTATGTAAATATTAAATACCTTAAAATACATATATTTAAATATTAAATAAATGCCAGCTATTGTTTGGGCCAGAATGGGCTTATTTTTCCCTGTCTTAGGAAATTTGCTAAGGTTTTCTTGTTGCTTCTTCTGGTAGATTGTTAAGAACCTGAAATGATTGCAAAAGAAAAGTTCTATTTATACTACTTGCTAAATTTTTTTTCTTTTTTTATTTTTAGGATTTGGGGCTACGGTAATAGCTTTTGCTTCTTGTTCTTTTGTTTCAAATTCCACAAAGGTGCAAATGCCTTTGGATCTCCAGTAGACTTATAATGTGGTATATAAACAACATTGCCACATTTCCTGCATACTGTTTCAACCCATCCATGATTAATACTTTTGAGAAGTAACTCCTATGACAAATTAGAAACAGTATTAAAAATAAGGATTTAATAACTATAGCCTAGCTTTTCACAATTCCTACACCTGACTCAGAATCTCAATAAATTTTAACTTTAATATTAAAAAAAAAGAGTGACAAAAATAGAACTGTGGAAGTGATCATGGGGGTATACTTTTTCCAGTCCATAATATTTTAAAACTACACATAAAGTTACTTTGTACTGAAGGTTTATTTCTATATTTAACATTGTATAATTTTTGAAAGCCTAAAGAGAAAATTACAGTATCAAACATCGTTTATTAAATGCCTATTCTTTTACGATGCCAGATAATTAGTATCTTTTTTAAAAAAGTAATTTGACATTTTCCTTAACGTATTTGCTTGCTTAATTTTTCAAGGTGAAGGCCATAAAATTATTTCTTACACCAGAAGACTTGGATGATCCTGTAAATAGAGCAAAGAAGTATTTTCTTCAAACTGGTATTTAAGTTTGTTTATCTCATACATAGCCTTGCAGATGCACAACATAAATGTTATATTAGCAGGAGAGTATTCACTGTAACATGAATGTGATGAGAAATAGATTGTAATATATTATTTATGAAATCATTTTATTACATGACCAAAGTACTTCATTTTTGCCCAGATTTGAGATTCTTGACTATTCTAACTCTTGTTTGGGGCTAAGGGTGAGGGGAGAAAGAGTCCCTTGGTTTTTCTTGACCAAAATCCTCTGAGGAGATAGAAATTCCAAATTCTAAACTTGTACTGATGGCAGTGTAATCTATTATGACTGGAGGAGATTCGAACATAAACTAACTAAAAGTTTATTTATGATAGTCCAAACTTTATACGATGTTTTTGATCTAGTTGCCATTTAACCCTGTCTGTCAATTTTTAAAACTTTAGGTCAATATGATGGTATATATGTAGAATGCTTGATGGGAACTGCTAAAGAAAAGTGGTTATGACTGCGTGGGGTTAACTCTCAACTTGAGTGCTTCCCAACTCTATAGTCTGTGCAAGTAATTTAAAACCATTGTTTTAGTTTCCTTACCTGTAAACTGAAGCTAAGAAGCTAATAATGTAAGATTTAAATAAGATAATAGATGTAATACTCTTAAAATAGTACTTGGCACATACTTGGCACATACCACATACTGGATAAATATAACTTGTACTTAAATAATAACGACAGCAACCATACCACTTCAGGTTCATTCAAATATCTGATCAACATGCATGTGTAAACTAAATTTCACTTACACATTGAAATAAAGGATGTCAGTTTTCAAATATCTATTCATTATTTTTAATTATATTCATATTACATGTATATAATTGTTCACAGGAGAGTAATATTTTTGTACCACACCACAGTGTATACACAGTGTAGGCATTTCTAACTGTTATGAGTAATTTAAGTAATACTAAAGAAAATCCAAAATGACTTATTGTTTGTATCCATTGTAGAGTCCTGATGATTCTTACACTTTAGTGTACATAAGAAACATCTGGTACATTTATTAAAATGCTGATTTCAAGGCCCTGCCTGAATAAGCATCTTCATGGTGGAGTCCAGTAATCAACATTTTACAGTGTATCTTATTTGCAAGGCCTAATAGTATCCATGAGGGATCCAGATCTCACCCTTTTTTAGTGAAAAAATCCTGTGTATATGTCCATAAAAGCTCTTTAAAAATCTCCAGCCTCTACTAGCTCAGCGGTTTATTTAATAAACCGGTGGGATTTTGTTTGTTTGTTTTGACAGTCCTCTGAATAACTTCAAGTTTATCTCTATTCTGAAATAAGGAACTCTGGCAAGTCATTACTAATGTTGACCTTTTTTTTTTTTTCCTAAAGCAGAGAAAATGGAAGGAGGGCCATACAATGAATGACTTTTTTTTTTTTTTTTTTTTGAGTGTAGCTAGTTTAACTGATAGTTCTGAGCATTATCTTCATATTCTTGTTCATTGCCTCACATTCAGAGAGCATAGCAAAGGCTTTTATAACTTGCCTTTAAATAAAAGAGACTGACTATCTGATTTATTCTTTATTTCAGAGGATGCTAAAGGCACCCTTTCATTGATGCCTGAGTTCAAAGTTCGAGAGAGAGCATTGTTGGAGTCCTTGCATCGCTTTGGCATGATGGAGGAGGGTTGTGTCCAGGCATGGTTCTCTTTTCCCCATTCCATGCGCATATTCTATGTTCATGCATATAGCAGCAAAATTTGGAATGAGGCAGTGTCTTACAGACTTGCAACATATGGATCAAGAGTAGTGGAGGGTGATTTGGTCTGTTTGGAGGAAGATATTGATGATGAGCATCTCCCAAATAGTAAAGTAAGTATCATTTCATCAGTTTTCTGAGTAACCACATCAGGAACATTAGTTTTCAGAAGCCCTGAGTTTAGAAACACTTTAAAAATAAGCATACATTTAATTTTTTTTTTACTTATATTTATTCGGCTACTGCATCTACTCTGCTGTTAGTTCAGGCTTTCTACATGTCAGTAAATGGAAAAATAAAAATAGTCAGTGGTATTAAGTGAAAGGTACAAAGGTAGTAAAGATTCTTTTGAAGAACACATTTTTTAGGGGAGGCTGAAGTGGGAGGATCGCTTGAGTCCAGGAGTTCAAGACCAGCCTGGGCAATATAGTTAGACCTATCTCTACAAAAAAACTTTTAAAAATTAGCTGGGCATGGTGGTACATGTCTGTAGTCCTAGCTACTTGGGAAGCTGAGGCAAGAGGATTGCTTGAGCCCAGGAGTTGAAGGCTGTAGTGGACTGTGATTATGTCATTGTACTTTAGCTTGGATGATAGGGCAAGCATGTCTCTCAAAAAAACAAACAAACAAAACTACATTTAAAAAATTATACAAATAATGCCCAAAACAGATCCCTTAAAAATAAAATTTGAAACATTACAAATGAGGCTGCCATCACTGCTACCCCCCCAATACGATTCCTTCCCTTCCTCCAGAGAATTAAAATCTGTTGTTTGGCATGTGTATTTCTAGACCTTTCTCTATGCTTTCACATAAATGTCCACAGAAAATAGATTTTTATTCTATTAAGATAGAATAAAAGAAAAGAAAAGACAGGATTTAGAGGCTCAAAACTTAAAATGTGAAAAGGAAATATAAGATTTTTATAATAATGGTATATGGGACATGTAATGTTATACATGTTTCTTTTATGTGAATGTGATTTCATAACTTGCTTTTTTCCTTTTAACAATGTCTTAGAGACATTTAGAGTAATGAAATTTTAATGTAATTTATATTATAAAAGTTGATCCTTTGATTTCCTCCCTGAGTATTTTTACCTATGTGGGTTTCATCTAATGAAATTGGATTCTGTAAATCATGCAATGAAATTCATCTAATATTGTAATGCAAAAAAACCAAATTATTGTTCTCTAATATTTAGTCAGTTTCACAAATAAGGTTTAAAAATTAGTGAAAGAATTTTGAGTAATGCTTTTATATGTAACATCATATAATCAATGAATTTTGTAGGAGAAAGGATTTTAGAGACCCTCTTTTCTAACTCCATTTTATAGAAATGAAAATTGAGAGTCAGATTGCAGAAGAGACAGATTCATAGTCACACAGGTAGCAGAACTAGAAAGACCCAGTTGCCTGACTCCTAGCTCCAACTGGTCTCCACTAGAGAAATCATGGGGTATAGAAAAGGTGTCAGCATTGAGAGCTAGAGCATGGGCCAGTTTTTCAAAAACCAAAAATAGACTTAACTCTATATAAAAGAAGCTTTATCTAAATTGATGGCATAGTTCTAGGTATATGCATTAAGATTTTTTGGTTTCAAATAATAGAAACCCACCTCAGCTGCTATAATTTAAGGAAAAATTGACAGGAATTTATTAGTCCTCATAACTGAAAGTCCATGATTGCTTCAGGCACAGCTGTATTTAGGTGCTTAAGTGTCTTAAGTAATCAGTCTCATTTTTTTTCATCTTTCAGCTCTGCTTTTCTCTGTGTTAGATTCATTCCTAGTCTGCTTATACCTTTGGTGGCAAGG
Organism: Eulemur rufifrons; assembly: GCF_041146395.1. Classification (NCBI taxonomy): domain Eukaryota; kingdom Metazoa; phylum Chordata; class Mammalia; order Primates; family Lemuridae; genus Eulemur; species Eulemur rufifrons. The sequence continues at coordinate 34,147,915 of NC_090998.1, read as the reverse complement.
TGGTTATTAGTGACTATGGGCTTATTTCTTACAACTCTAGACTTATTTCTCTGCAAGAAAGAAAGCGTTTCTTTCCTAAAAGTGTCAAAAAAAAAAAACTGTAAAATCAAGTATCAGTGGCTAGGAATGGCCTGGCTTGGATCACATGTACAGAACCGAACCAGCAAGTATGGCTGGAGTATGTGATTGGCTAAGCCTACATTCCAGGGCTCCCTTCCTGGGACCATCCCCCCTAACCCACATGTGAGTACTGGGGATGCCCCCTGCAAAATTAGGGTGCTACTAACAGAAAAGAGGGAATAAAGGTTGTGCAAATCAGAACAATAGATGTCTGCTTTACTGTTTCATTAAATGGGTGGTTTAGGAATATTTATGTAAGTAAGTGATCAGTAGGAGGCAGCATGTATTACTAAGAACAGTCATTTAATTGCAACACAGGCTTTCACACTCTGTGTAAAAAGAAATTTAGCAGCATTCTAGGTTTTATTTTACCTCATGTAGGGGAGAAAAGATATGTGAGTGATCTTTTGATAAATAATAAAAAATCATAGGGTTTTTTAAATACCTTCCAGAAAACATGTCCATTTAAATATTACTTGGGCAACATGTTATTTAGTAAGTCAGACATTTCTAACTCAGAATTTTAGAAGTTAAAGATTACTGTTATAATATATAGCAACAACTTCTGAAATGCATATATTTTATAAGATTTCTTTGTTCAAAATAACATGCAAGGATAGTTTTATGATCAGAATTGTATCCACTTTTCTTTTTGGAGCCACAGAAGAAGAGAGAACATTTATTAGCACTGACAAAGGAAAAGGCAGGACTTAGAAGCTTAAAATGTAAAAGATGAAAAGAGAAAAGATAAAGGTTCCTAATAAATGTTATATGGCGTATATAATGTTGTGCATCTACAGTTAAAAATTGTAGGAACTAATCTGATTCCCTCTTTTGATAGGATTACTGGACTAACAGGTGTATCTTTATTTCAAGTCGCTTGTAATTTTCTTATAATTTTTCTGTGAGCCAGATGGAAAAATGGAGAAACGTGAGTTAGACAATTAAGAAGTTAGGGGAAGGCTGGGTCAGTGGCTCATGCCTGTAATCCTAGCACTCTGGGAGGCTGAGGCAGGAGCAAAAGTAAGACCCCTTTTCTACTAAAAATAGAAAAATTAACCAGGCCTGTAGTCCCAGCTACTCGGGAGGCTGAGGCAGAAGGATTGCTTGAGCCCAGGAGTTTGAGGTTGCTGTGAGCTAGGCAGACTCCACGGCACTCTAGCCTGGGCAACAGAGTGAGACTCTGTCTCAAAAAAAAAAAAAAAAAAGAAGTTAGGGAGTAGCCATACAGCAAAAGCATGTTTGTTAATTAATATTTGCTTGATATCAACCTGGAGAGAGTTCTCTAAAGGCAAAGCATGGTGTACTGTATTTGACTATGTTTGTTCAGTATTTTCATAAATCACTTAAATCACAGTATTGGGGGTATGCTGATGAATCTGTGAAAGACAAAAAGCTAGAAGTGATGCAAGAGAAATCATAGTCTCATGTAGTTTGTCTGTCCCTTGTATTTTGGTCAGATCACATCTGGAGCTTTATAGCTCCGGATTTCTGAGTGCAGTAGTCAAAAGAGGTTATTCACCAATAAACAAACAAACTCAGATTTAAAACAAAAAAAAAGAGAGACATTATTGATAAGACTTGGGAGAATTGGGGCAAAAGCAAGCAGATTTAGAGGGCATCTAGGTACTATATTGTATGGTGAGTGCTTTAGGAATATTAGAATACTGTTATCCTTATGGAGAGATGATAGCTGCCTTTCTACTTTAGCTTTCATGTACAAGAGAAAATAGAATTATTAATTCTATTATATCCTGGAGCAACATTTCTCAAATCTATCACATACCTCTTTTTTTCCCTCCTACTTGTGACACTTATTACTATTCTATGAAACAAATGTTGAAAAACACCAATTCTACAAAGAGGATTATGATATTTGTTGGGCACAGAGGTTGGTAGGGGTGGGGCTGCATTGGTATTAATATTATTGAAGCAGATTTTTGATTCAGCATGATAAAAACTTTGTGATTTAGAAAAAGATTGTTGGTCACCTCACCTTTTTCCAGCTTTGGTTTTTAGTGATTAAAGCAGGAAGAATCATCCTAATTTTTATGTAGTCTACTCCTTCAGAAACAAATTATGAAAAAATCTTGTTTGGATGTATGTATATTCAGCATAGTAATCAAATTATACATAACAGAGATATGGAACATTTGGGAATCATACATATTTTCATTATGTTTTTTAAAAATAGGTTCATCTAGTAACCAAAGAAGAGGAATCAGCTAATACATATGCAATACATCAGGTAAATTTGCTTAAAAATTACTGTCACTGAGATATAAATATAGATATTGTCCCCAAAAGACAAAATGTTTCTCAGGCCACCTCCTCCTTTTTTACATCTTTTAAGTTCAGGTATAATTTATGTTAAATTCACTCTTGTTAGTTTATAGTTGTATAAGTTTTGGTAAATGTACAAGTTTTGATAAACTTATTGCTATATGACCACCACAAAAATCAATATAAAAAACAATTTGATCTCTTCTGCAAATTTCCCTGTGTCATTTTGTAGTTCACCCCTACTCCCATTCCTAGTCCCTGACAACTCCTGATCTGTTTACTGTCATTGGTTTTGCCTTTCAAAGAATGTCATGTAAATGGAATCATATAATATATGGCCTTTTGTGTCTGGCATCTTTCACTTAGCATAATGAATTTGAGATTCATTCATGTTGTGTATATTTGAGTTTTTTACCATGTTCTTTTTTCTGACTACGTTTTGGTACTCTTCAAGAAAACTATATAGAAGTCACTAGCAAAGGAGGAAAACCCCACAAAATGCAATTTACCCACAAGCAGCTGAGAAAATAAACATCATATTTGTAGCTATTTGTTGGCTTTCTTGTTTTTAAACAACTAAGAAGAAATGATAATTCCCATCCAAAATACCAGTTATGTGATTGAGCAGTAAAGGTTACTCTTTGTGTTATAGAAAGTATATGCATGATTCTGTAGAGATTAAGTGTTTATTGGCTAATTAATGTACCCAAATTTCTTGAACAGTGGTTTGTCTAATAGCATTTGACTTGAATTGGTTACCTTCATTATTGTGAGTCCTTGATTTTCGTTAGCTGTTTTCTTTGCCTGGCAACGTTAATGATAGTGTAATATTCAAAGCACGTTTTAGGCTGACTGTAATGTTTATATCCTGAGACTGTTTTTATAAATCCAGATCCCAGTCATAAAAGTAAATTTAAACTATGACCATGTATCTTTCTGAAGGCTATTCCATGTATTTTCTCCCTTCTTTTTTGACAGGTTGTTCTTCCAGTACTTGGATACAATATTCAGTACCCAAAAAACAAAGTAGGGCAGTGGTATCATGAAATACTTAGCAGAGACGGACTACAAACATGTAGGTTTAAAGTACCTGCTCTGAAACTGAACGTACCAGGATGCTATAGACAGATTTTGAAACATCCCTATAATCTCTCCTACCAACTAAAGGAAGATCATGACATTGACGTCAAAACGGAAGATTCCCACATAGATGAAGCAACTTTATCTCTTTTGATCTCTTTTGATCTTGACAGTTCATGTTATGCTACAGTTTGTCTGAGGGAAATAATGAAGCATGATGTTTAAAACTGATACCCTTGATATAATCGTATATATGTCACTCTTTGAAGGGAGGGAAGCTAAAATTTCTTGAGCATCTACCATGTGCTAGGAGCTTCATAATTGTTTCCTCATTTAACTTTCATAGCATCCTAAGAAGTTGGAATTTGATGCTGTAATGTTCCAGAGGACATATAGCTAGAAAGTGTCAGGGTCTAAATTTAAGATCTAACTCCAAAGTCTATGTTCTTTCTATTATATAATGTTTCAGTGACCTTTATTCTGTGTCACAAAAGTTACACTCTTTTTAAACCAGTAGGAACATAACATTGCAAGATAACATTTAGGGAAGAAAAACTTATATGGTAATGTTCATATTCTCTAGCTCCTTGCTTAGAACAGAGGTGAAACTAGGTTGCAATGAAAGCATATGGTTGGAGAAACAGATAAATGAAGCATTTTGCTAATTATTATTGTTATCCGTTCCTATTTTTGAAATTACTGATGAGAACAATATATAAGAGAAATATCATCCCTCTATTTATGGTGGCTACCCCAGGGTAGTTATCCTTTTATGAGATACATAATCTTTGATGAAGATTGAAATACAGTTTTTTATACAATTTCTGTATCTTGACATGCATTGATCATCTTGCTTTTTCATTATTTTTAATATATTTTCTAAAATACAGATTTTAGAGTCAGACAGATCTGTGCTCAGACTCCAGCTCTGACACTAGTGACTTTGGGTACATTATTCATTGTGAGTCCCTTATAGAATCAAGACAATGCTAACTTCATAAGTGACAAATAGGATTATCTCCACATTTTATGTTGCTAGAGGAATAAAACACATAGCCCATTTGAAAATTTTAATGTTTGTTGGTTTAACTATCCCACATCATAAATCATCCTTAACCATTTTATAGTAGTTAAATTTTGGTGTTGGGGACGAGGAAATGACTATTATGCTTTGGGAATATCTGAGCATTTTTTCATTGTTGGTGATACTATATACGGATAAAATTTAAAAAGTATAGAGCATTGTTTGTCAGTGATATGGCACTTTATATACTTACGTGAGTCAAACTGAGGAAATATTAGCATAAGTAAATAAAATTCAAAAGAAGAAAAAGAAGCTATATGCAATACAGAATTTGCCTATTGCAGTCTTTTTATATATAATGAAAGGAATTAAAAATAGTTTCAAAGTCCATCATTAAATAACTAATGTAATTAAGATGAGATGTACCAACATAATGGCAAAATATGTAGTTATTAAAAATAGTGATGAACTTTTTAGTTAAATGAGAAATGTTGTCCCCCAAAAGTAGAACACATGTATTACAAATGCAGTAATACACTGAAACAGCTTTTACAAATGAGAGACATGTTAGTATAGTTAAAAGCACAGGTATTGGAGATAAACTCACCCAGTTTGAACCCTGGCTCTGCCACTTATAGCAGTGTGGCCTTGGGCTCATGTACTTCAGTTTCAACATCTATAAAATAGTGATGTTAATATTACCTACCTCATGGGATAATTGTGAGAATTTTCTGAGTTAATATTTGTAAAGCAGCTTTAAAGCAGCTTTAAAAAGTGCTTGGCACGTAGTTATTGTTAAATAAATGTCTGTACTTGCAAATTTGGAAGAGAAAAGAAAAAAAATGAAAATGCCATTCTATTAAGATGATGGGATTTTAGATTTTTGTAATACTAAAAATGTCCTTGTTTTGTCATTACATATTTTAGCAATAAGTAATACTCAACATGAAAAAATAGGATATTGTAGTATTATTGATTTTTTTAAAAAATTACCTTCATGGTTGTAATGTTTATTAGGAATGACATGATACTCTATTGGGTAGTAAAAAAAATTGGAAAAACTGCTTTAACTTTCTTTTACATGATATATTATATGCTGTAAATATAATTATAAAATGAATTATATAAATTATTAAATCCTAGTTTTCTCTTAAATGTAGAGTAGTAATTAGAAAATGTGAAACTATTTAAATGTGCTGTCATTGATATTATTTCCTTTGCCTGTAGATGGCACTATAATGTTAGACATCTTTATTTATTTATTTAGTAGATACTTTGGCTATGTATAAAGGATCACTGATTTATTTCAAGTTACCATAAAATGTATTCAGATATTATTCTTGTGGAGTATGATTTTATATACCATTAATATTTTCCATGTTAATTTTTTTTTCAGTTTAAGGACTTTATTAATGTACTTTGGACCAACTGATGACCAGTCACCTAGGTTTTCGCAGTTTTTCTGAAGCATTTCAGGCCTTCTTAAGCATGACCTTTGGATTAGTTTTAATTATCAAGGCTGCATTTGAAACTGAGTAATAGTGCCTGAGGATCAGTAAGGTGAAACAAATTGAGGTCTTCTGGATTTTTTGTGAGTTGTAAAAAAGTGAAAGTCACGTATAGCTTTTGACTTAACTAACATTTATTGATTATCTGATATGCCAGTATCTCTCACTTTAACCCATAAACCCACTCTGTGTGGAGGTAATATTTTCCTTTATTTTGCAGATTAGAAACATATCTGAGTGGTTTATTGACCTATTCAAGGTCAAACAAGATAGTGTGTGGTTGAACGTGATTATTCCTCCTAGTTCAGTACTGTTTTCCTCTACCAATGTTTGCTTTCTGAAAACAATTTTTTTTAGTAATAACTTTCATTTCCACCAACTTAATATTACTTGCCATTGATTTAATACACATATTGGGGCATGTCTGAAGAGAAACAACTTTCCTTTTGAGATTCTGAGACCAAAACAGAAATAAAAGATATCCTTCAGCAAATTCCCAAATCATTTTGGGGTATTTCCCAAAATCTTTTCAGATTTGTATCACAATAATATGCAAAATCACTGCAGGTAATAGTAGGTTATTTTAGATGGTACTTGGTACAATATTAAATATCACTGAAAAAGCATAGTGAGAAAGTTGCTCCTTTTTCGTTTCTCTTTCAGTCCTCTTATCAATTATTCTGTTTAAGAAAGGAGAAACCTGACTGACACTATTTCAAATATATCACTGATACTTGCTGATTTACCTTTTTAACAGACTGTATAGGCCTCAAGCTCACAAATATCAGCAGGCAACAATCTGTAACTAGAATTTAATATGATTGCTTTGTTTGATTGAATTTATTTCACCTTTTATTTATAGCAAACAATTCTGGTTCCCCATTTATGTGATGTTATTATGTTTCCTTTAAAACTAAATTGAACTTTAAAAAGAATCAATTTTAGGGTATTAAATAAATAATAGTATAGATATAGCAATAATTATGACAGCGATACATGAATCATTAAACTTTAAGGAATACTGGTACAGTTGAAAATCCCTCAACTCAAAGATGGGCTCTACCACTGCTTTAGTATGTGACGTTAGTAACCCACCGATTTCCTCTGTTGTAGTATTCTCAGATTTGAAGAATTTGAAGTTAGTGTTTATTTTTCAGTCCAGGGGAGTATTATATCAAATAAAATTATGAAATATATATAAATTCAAGATATTATGAACAGAGGTACTGGTGATTACATGCCATGTCTTAAAATTTTACTGATAGGGACTTGATTTCAGAAAATCTTATGAAACACTAAGAACACTGTCTGGTGCATATAAATTCTCAGTAAATTTCAGCTAGTGTTATTATAGTTAATATTATTTTACTTTCTGATGAAATTTTTACAATAAAATGGTTAATGTCTTTCTATTGAGATCTGATCTGACTCTGTCTTTGCATAAAGTAATTATAATTCAAACTTACAGAGTTTTTTTTCTTTTTTTTGTAAATGGAAATAACTATTTCTAAATCTGGGGATTCAGCAGTTTGTTCAAATTAAGATCTTTAAGAACTATCTAGGTCAGTGTTTCTCCACATTTTCCACCTAGGAATAACCTTTAAGAGACCAAAAAGAAAATGAAACTCCATATAACTTAATGCAAAGTTTTCTTACATTGATGTAAGGGTAGAAAAAGAGGTTGGAGGCATATGCCAGGAAGTAGAAAAATAGGACTTTTTTTTTTCTGAAATGTTTGAACTTTTAAAACAAGAATATATTTGTGTGTTAATTTTGCACTTAAAAATATTGAAGACTACCTAAGGTTCAGGGAGGGAAAGGTAAGGAAATTAATGGATTATGATTGCATTTCTTCATAATTGTTCTGGTGGCTCTTGCCTACATATTGCCAGAGAAAGGAATTTATGCATTATACCTTTTAATAGCACTGATCTGTGCAGCTAATAAGACTAGTTTAAAGTTTAGTGCTTGACTTATGAATTTTGCTTTCAAATTTCAGAAAGCTTCTGTTTTAGAGATAACTTGATGTCATATGTTACTGTTTTAATTTGTTTTTCTAAGCCCTCTGCTTTATATATTTTTTTGATAGGCCACAAAGCAATGTTAAATATGTGACATATTAAGCAACAAAATATTCGAATGACCCTAAGTTAAAGGCACTCTACAAGATGCTATGGGAAAGACAAAAATAAAATAAAATAATATCTCTGTCACTGAGGGATTACACAATGTTATGTCCTTTAAGTTTTCATTTGATTTGAAATGGCACCAGTAAAAAGAATACGCAGACTAAATGGCAATGAGAAAAACAAACAGCATCTTTCCATTTCACTTATGGCTCACTCTATGACCAATAATATGTTACTTGACCTCCCAGCACTCCATTCTAAATCCTTAAATGATACTTATATTAGCATTTCTAAGCATTTTGAGATCTCCTCTTAAAATATGCTTTGAACTATTCAGTCTAAATGCTGCTTTCTAAAAAGCTACTAGTTTAAAGAATGGGAAATGGTGTTAATGGAGTTAATCTTATGTAATTTCAGTGTGGGTTGTCAAGAATACCTCTAAGTAAAGAAAATGACTCTAATCTTCTTAAGCAATTCATTTTCTCAGCAACTTGGAGGCAGGAGTTAATTTACTCTGCCTGTGTACATAGGCCCTCTCTTACTAAAGAAAAATTTTTTATGTATGGGGAAAAAGTCAAGGACAGCCACAAAATTATTTAAATTTAGACACTGGAAATATTACAAGATATGAGATATATTAAATTGTCTTTTTTTTTGTTATCAGTTTCCTTTATAAAAACCCAACTCAACTACCAATGTAGAAATAAAAGCCCTGTTATAAGGAGGAAATTTAGCCATGGGGTCAAAACAAGAGCTATTTGGTTGTTTAAAAAGGGTAGAGATCAAAGAGCTGGTCACTGCTTAACTGAGGGTGTTCAGGCAGCAGGATGGGGTGCAGAGAGGAGGGGAGTAGGAACTCAATTCTTTATGCTTTTATGCCAAGCCACCATTTCCAATAAGCCTTACTGGTATTTTCTTAGACTGGTTAAGTCATGATTCTGAATTTTTTACTGCAATAGTGTTTTAATCTTAGTTGATCATTGTTTCCACCTTCTCCACTAGCCGGTGTTCTTTTCTAAAAAAGAGGAAATGAAGATCCTTTCTGTAAGTAACCTTTACAATTCCCTTAGGTTATAATAAAATGGAATTTTTTTCATATAATTTTCAAAAAGAAACTAATTTCAATTGCATTTTTCTATGAAATATCATAAAGGAATCTCTTAAATTTTTATGCTATGCAAATACAAACACAATTTGTAAATTTTGAAGCCAATAGCAAATCTGGGAAGCAGTTATTCTAAGTTCAAAGGGCATTCTCCCAATGCATTGAAAGCATTTTATGACTATGTTTTTATGTTTATATCTTTATATCTCATTTTGATTATTGTGATAATTTTCTAACTGGGTGGCCTCCGATCTTTCACTCTAGCCAGTCGATCTTGTGTACTAGTGTCCATTATTCTCCAAAAAGTAGAAATCTGATTCCGTCACTATTTTTAGGTGTTTGAACATTTCAGTAGCTTCTCAGTATCTGTGGAATAAAAGTCCGAACCCCTCGACATAGCACATGGAGACCTGCACAGTCTAGCCCCAAATTATCTTTCATGTGGCATCTGACGCTACCCCACAGAACATATCCTTTGTTCTAGCTCTGTTTGCTCTTTTCCAAACAGAGGTTGAATATTCCTTATCCAAAGTGCTTGGGACCAAAAGTCTTTCAGATTTCAGATATTTTTGGATTTTGGAATATTTGCATATGCATAATGAGATACCTTGGGATGGGACCCAAGTCTAAAAACAAAATTAATTTATGTTCCATATACACCTTGTACACATGGACTGAAGGCAATTTTATTTTTCCCTTGAGATCACTGAATAAACTTGTGTGTTCTGTACCTGTGTTCTGACTGAGACATGTCACATGAGGTCAAGTGTAGAATTTTCCACTTATGATGTCATGTCAGTGCTCAAAAAAGTTTCGACTTGGAAATATTTTGGATTTTGGACTTCAGATTTTCAGATTAGGGATGCTCAACATGTATGGCAAATTTTCATATTATGCACCTCAACCTCCTATTTTCATTGGCTGGACCATCTCCTCTGCTTACATTAAATGTCTTCTGTGAAATCTATGTTCTTGTAGCCTATTGTATGTAAGACTATTCTCTCATTGCTCACATTTTATTATACTTATTTGATTAAATATCTAGATCATCTACTATGAGCTCTTGAAGGGCATTCATCTTTATACCTTGGGCACCATCAGTGCCTGACATGTAATAGGTTTAAAAATATTGAGTGAATACAACAGACATACTTTAACAAATTTATTTGGTAAATATAGTCTCATGAAAGTTCTGAAATACTCTTTTCCACTCAAAAAAAGTTTAGAATATTAAAATTAGGAATTATTATAATGCTCTTTGACTTTACATAAGTTGCCAAAATAATTTTAATAGTTTCATCTTTGCCTTTTATTTAAATATTAAAAGCATTGTAGAATTCCATTTAAAACTTAGAACAAGCTGTCACACTTTTCCTATGTTCTATTCTTTCTTGATCCTCATCTTACAAATAAATATTGTAGGGCTTGAAGAGTTTAAATAGCTTACTCCAAGTTATAAAGAGTATTTAACCTAACTCTTTTTGGTTTCAAGGCCATGGAAAGTACTTTAATTTTTTACTTTGCTTAACTAGTGATTATTTAATTTCTGCCTATCTCTGAATTTATCTGCATATTTCTAATACTTTATGACATTAAGGCAAATTGGGGAAAGACTCACTGTAAGTGCTATAATGATAGTAGCTATCAATCATTGAGCACTGTGTGCTAAGCAGTTTATATCTTAATAAGTACTTACATTTATGATGATTACTGTTATTATTTTCATTTTATAGGTGAGGGCACAGATAGCAATTAAGAAACATGAGAAAGATAAAACGTGGAGAATTATCTGGAACTAATAAGACACTATAATACAAATTTAAGAAGTCCAGTGAATCTCAAGCAATATAAATTAAAAAGCCACACTGAGATACATCATAGTGAATATGTAAAACATCAATAATGAAAAGAAAAACTTGAAAGGCAGCCAGAGAAAGATTATTCTCCAAGGAAAGACCAGAGTGATAGCTAAGTAGCTAACTCTCCAGAGCAACAATGGAGTATATTAAAATAACAGAATGTTTGCAGCTAACTACTGAGTCTCACTAGAGGATATTAAAACAAACAAACAAAAACTACTACAGGAGAAGATAAAGGGTCCTAGATGAAAGTCCAAGGTTGAAGGATGAATGATGGGCAGGAAAAGTGGTAAGTACATGGTTAAATATAAGCAACCATTGACTTTATAAAATGATAATGCTTATAACATCTTCTGGGTTAAAAAGGATATGAAATTAAAATATAGGGGCTGGTTGTGGACTAACTGGAATGAATGACCTAAGGTTCTATTATCTGTAAAAGGTAAATATATTGATTAGATATGTGTGTTGTAATATCTGTAATCACTGAAGGAATAAAACAGGTATAACATCCAAATTAGTAGAAGAAAATAATAGAATAATGAAAAACAAATCCAGTGGAAGATGAGATGAAACTGACAATAGAGGAAGTTACAAGACAAAGGATCACAAAGAAAATATATAGATTTAAATCCAGATATATAACAACATTATTAATGAATTAAATTATCCAGTTAGAAAGTTGTCAGACTGTATTTTTAAACATTTTAGTTGTATGTTGTTAACAACAGACATATCTCAAACATAAAACTGCATAAAGGTTGAAAGTAAAAGATGGAAGTACATAATGCAAATACTAATGAAAAAAATGCTGATATGGCATATGAAAGTCAGAAAAAAAATTAAGACAGGAAACACTACTGGGAATTAAGAAAGGCATTTTATAAAGATTTAAGTTTCCATTCACCGGGAAAATACAACAACTTTCTGTTTTGTTGTTGTTGTTGAGGTATTCCAGTTAAAAAAAAAAAAAAAAAAGAAAATCTAGACAAATCCTAAAAGAGTTGTGACACAAACTTTATGTTTTAATATACTTCATAACATGACTTCAAAATATACAAAGTAGAAATTGAAAGAACTAGAGGAGGTAGAGATTTTTTTAAAACATGGATTGCTTAATAACTATAGGAGAGAAGACAAAAGTCACTGGGATTCCAGAAGATTTGAACAAGAGAATTAATAAATTCACCTAATAGACATACGTAGAACGGTATACTCAACAACTGTAGAAACTAGATTTTTTAAAGCATCCATGGAACATTTACAGAAATTGTCTATACACTGGATGATAAACATATGCAATATATTTTCAAATGACTAAACCATATGGAGTACATTCTTTTGCCACAGTACAATTTTGCTAGGAATGAACAACAGAAAGATAACCAGAAAATCTCTATCATTGGAAATTAAGAGATATACTTCTAATTAAGCCCTGGGTCAAATAAATAAAATATAAAATTGGGAAATATTTTGAACTATTTTTATTCAAAATATTTTTAATAAATGGTTAGAATATTTTGAAAATATTTTGAATGATATTAAGCAATACTACACATTAAAACTTGTGGGATGCACTTGGAGCAGCATGTAGAGGGAGGTTATACTCAAATGCTTATGGTAGAAAAGAACTAAGGCTGTATATTAAGTAGCTACACATCCATCTAAAGAAGTTAGGAAAAGAACATCAAAATAACATCAAATAGGACATCAAAAGAATGAAGAAAAGAATAACTTAAAACAAAAATTAATGAAATAAAACCAAAATAGAATAGAGAGGATCTACAAATGCAGAAGTTGTTTTGCTGAAAATACTAATAGACCTGGCATACCTGCGGTGAGACTGATGAAAATAATGCAGTCACAAATAACTAGCATCAAAATTGGAAAGAGAATTCACTACAGGTGCTATAGAAATTTAAAAAATGACAATATTTTGAGCAAATTTGTGCCAATATTATTGAAACTTTAGATAAAATGGAAAATTCACTTAAAAATAATTTAACATTATTATGTCACCTGAATACTATACATGCATAATCCTGTAACCATTAAATTAATTGAACCAGTAGATCACAAATCCCTGCTCCTGAGATTATCTTTATTTCAAATTTTATAATAATTTTCTTCATAGCTTTACCATACATGTATTCATTCCCAAATAAAATGGTAATATGGTCTGATTTTGAATTTTATGTACACGGAATTGTACATGTCTGTATTTGTGTCTTGCTTCTTTCACTCTATTGTTTCTGAGATCATCCATACTATTTGTTAACATTTTGGTTAGGATTTTTGCATCTCTATTTCAGTGTGAGTTTGGAGTATAAATTTCCATCCTCAGACTGTCTTGTGGTCTGGATTTTGTTACTTGAGTATATATATATTTTAAAATACTCTCCAAACATTCCATAAATTTTGGGGACTTTTGTATTTTTATATAGCATAATGTTTTTTAAAAAATAAGCAAGAATGAATATTATAAAACATTCTTTGGTTTAGGGAAATTGCTAAATCTATTAGTAATCCCTTCAGCTCTGTTGAAAGAAATAATTTATTTTAAAAAGCTGCCTTGCTTTTTCTTTGTTTTTGCTGTATTTTGGGGTTTAGGAGAATACACACACATACGCACACATAAACATACACATACACACACATGTTGGACTTACATTTTAAATATACTAGAGGAGTAGTCTGTGAAAAAACCCATGAACACAGCAAAGGAAACAGTAAGGAACTTGACTCAATAACAACAACAAAAAAAAACACCTCAATTTCAAAATGGACAAAGGACCTGAATAGACATTTCTTAAAAGAAAACATAAAAAGGCCAATAGATATATGAAAAAAATGGTCAACATCACTAATATTTAGGGAAAAGCCAATCAAAACCACAATGAGATATCCCCTCACACCTATTAGAATGACTATCATAAAAAAAGACAAAAGACAATAAGTGTTGGTAACTATGTGGAGAAAAAGAAACCTTTGTACACTGTTGGGAATGTAAATTGGTACAGCCATCATGGAAAATAGTATGAAGGTGCCTCAAAAAATTAAAAATAGAGTTACCATATGATCTGGCAATCTCACTACTGGATATATACCCAGAGGAAATGAAAGCAGTATGTTGAAGAGGTATTTGCACTCCTGTGTTCATTACAGCATTATTCACAATAGCCAAGCGGTGGGAACAACCCAAATGTCCATCAATAGATAAATGGATAAAGAAAATGTGCTATTTATACATGATGGAACACTATTCAGCCTTAATAAAAGAAAGAAATGCTGTCATTTACTACAACATGGAAGAACCTGGACGACATTATGTTCAATGAAATAATCCAGGCACAGGAAGACAAATACCACATGATCTCACTTATATGTGGAATCTAAAAAAGTTGAACCCATAGAAGTAGAGAGTAGAATGGTGGTTACCAGGGGCAGGGGGATTAGGAATTGGTTCAAAGGACACAAAATTTCAGTTAAACAGGAGGAATAAGTTCAGGAGATCTATAGTAAAACATACTGACTATAGTTGATAACAATGTATTATATGCTTGAAAATTGCTGAGAGAGTATCTACTTAGCAAGTAAGTATCTGCTTAGTATCTACTTAAGTGTTCTCACCACAAAAAAGTATATGAGGTAATGCATATGTTAATTAGCTTGATTTAGCCTTTCCACAACGTGTACATATTTCAAAACATCATGTATACCACAAATATGTACAATATTTACTTGTCAATTTAAAAAATGAGAGAGAAAAATCTGTGAAACAAGTTTTGTAAATGGAATAGTATTTTTTCAACACTTAATTAACTTTCTATTTTGTTATACTGTGTTGTCTTCAAGGGAGCATTATTAATATAATTCTTAATTGAATGATTTTTGTCTGATTTCACTGAATAAAGTTATTCTATTTAATTTAATTCATCAATTAATGCTTCTGGGAAGTGACTAATTTTGTTTAGATCTATTATCTTGCATGTTTGCTGTTAAGCAAGAGTTTCTTACTACAAACCAAAAGTGTACACCAGAAACAGTAAACAGCTTTAGCTGAAATGAAACACTTCCTTATTCTTCTGAAGGAAACACCAAAGAGACCTTTCCAGAAGCCATATTTTATACCTCAATTTTCAGATACAAATCAGTAGTGTTTAGGAACTTTGTCATCACTCTTGCCACAGCACCCATATAATAATTAGGGTAGTGTACTGATTCTCAATTTGTGGTCAAGTGATCCCTGGTTCTCCCCCAAACCCTTTCAAGGAGTCTGAGATTAAACTATTTTCCTACTAAGTTGTTAATTGCCTTTCCCCCTCTTCATTTTAGCAGCTGTTAATGAAAGTTGTATATAAGATTACTTTATTCCCGCATCTTCTCAATTGTTCCTTCCTTGTATTTGCTCCTTTCCTTTCCTGCTTGATGAGATTTGACTTTCTGTTCAAAGATCTTTTTGTAGTCTTTGTCCAGTTTAAGGCTGGTGACAACCACCTGGCTAGGGAGAATGCCCACATGAACAGTTGTACCATTAGCCTTTTCCTGCTGCACCCATTCGATGTTGATGGCCTATTTCTTCCTGTAAACCCAGACTACTTTGCCAATTTGCTGATGTTTCTAGTGTCCCTGAACAACCTGAACTTCATCATCCTTTCGGATGGGCACAGATGGAACATTGTACTTCTGTCTCAGCTCTTTGGAAAGAGGGGAAGACAAAATCTTTCTGCAGATGTGGGAAGGTGCATTGAAATGCCTTTTGTGGTTCTTGCTTTGGTCAGAAGTCACAAAGGTATCGAACTTCATTTTGGCCACTGCCACTTCGACAAAAGCCGCAAAAGTCTAATTGCCTTTTTAATTTTCATTCTTTCATGAGTTTCCCAAAGGCTATATGATGTATGCTGCCATGACAGATTCAGTGCAGAGGCAGATATAGAAATCCAGCTGTCCTTTATTAGTCCTAATATATATATTAGGGCTGAATATGTATAATATATATTATAAAATATATATATCCCAGATATTAAAGAGAGTTAAAAAAAATGTAAAATAAAGCCACTCTCCTTACTAAATTTTTTTGATTGGAAAAATTTAATTTGCTAAATATATAATGTATTTTAACATGTAATAGGTTTATTGTTATTTTAAATGGATTAATCAATATTTTGAAATATCTCTGTTTTAGTTTCTAATTATGTAAATATTGATAGACATAACCCCACCACAAAAGCTCTTTGAAGTCTTAAATAGTTTTTAAGAGTGTAAAGGGGTCATGAGATGGAAAGTTTGAGAACTACTGGTACAGAATAAAATGCATTTCTTAATGTGTAGTGTATATTACATATTAATATGGGTAGAGAATTGAGGCACAAAAATGAAAACATTTGGTCATCATACCACTAGGATCTAGAACCAAACTTGACTCCTTTTGAAACTTGAACTATAACTTCTTCCAGTTGCCTGAATTCTCTAAAACCACTCCCAATTTCTTCCCAATGTCACTGAAAGTATTCCTCTATATGGCTTGTATCAGTAGCTGCTATAATTACTCATTTCATGTTGTTAAGGACTTAAGGGCCTCAGTTCAACTGAAAACATATTACCTGAGAGGTAATACATTGTTTCAGAGTTTCCCAACCAGTGTGCTAGAATACACTGGCAAGCAGCAAGATATTGATCCCCTCAACCTACCAAGCAGCCAGAACTTCCAGAACAGTCACTGTTGTCATCACCAGCCTCATGTAGGACTCCTTATAGTCACACCTTGGTAGAGTCTCATGATATGTATCGAAATCACCAAGGGTGGCAAGTATCATGAGTGACATCTGTCACTAGTTGCTTTTCCTCAATGTGCTGAGCACTGCCAAAGATTTGCTCTACCACCTGGATATCTACTTTAGCAGGAAATTGCAGGATGTGCCACTGGACCAGGAACCTTTGTACCTACAGAAAAAGCTTATATTCCAGGTGCCCATAAGCGTGGCTAGTAAAGGGTTGGAGTGGGTGTAGCTTCAGATGGAAGCTCCAGATCTCTGTCTTTGCTTCTGTGAGATTTTTCTGAGTGAGTGATTTGGCTTTTGGTATTCAAGTGAGGTGCAAGATGATTGCTCTAACAATGTATGGTTTGTAAATTAAAGCTTCATGATTATTTTTACTTACCTGATTTTAAAAATTTACCAAATACAAGAAGGATTTCCATTATCATGAAAAAGTTTTAACATGAAATTTTTCAAGAAAACTAGGAAGAATTGTCAGCTTCTTCAAACATAATTTCAACTGCTGTAACTTTGAATGACTATAAAAAAGATTTAAAATTTTCTCACAAAATTCTATGTGCAGTTAAATAGCATTTACTATTTGCTAGACACTGTCACAAACACTTTACCTATTATTCCTTTAATCATAAGCCTATCCAAGCAGTGTGTGTAGGCATTACACACACAAAACCCACTATTAAAGTATTATGTCCAGAAAAGCAAGCTCAATTTTCTCACTAAAATTTTGACAATACTTTATTTTGAAACATTATAGAAATTCAATATTTAATATCTTTCCTAGTAGTTGTATTTTGTTTTTCTTATAATTATTTAATGAAAGGTTGTCATTTTTTTCACTAACTAATGCACCTAATCCTCTCCAGTCTACTTTAGTGTGACACAAACATCATTTTCTACATGTGAGGGAAAAACGTTGGGGAGAAATACATTATATGGAGCCAGATAAAACAAGGGAGGAGAATGAAGGCAAGACTCCTCATTACCCTTCATCATTCTGCATTTTCAAGGTATATTAAAAAACAAATAATTTTATAAAATACTATGTCTATATAAAAATGACTATACATATTTATTTCCTTGTGTGTTTCTGCTTTAATTTTCTCTTTCTTTTTGGTCCATGCCCCCATGCTCTCAGTCTTCATTGGACAACTGACTTGATCAGTTCCATAGCCACAAAAAGTCAAAAGTGGTTGGCTTCATAAAATACTTCTGTGACCTTTGTTCTGATGATTTCTTACTGTTCCCAAAAGAAAACTCGCTAGGAGCCATCCTTCAGCTTCAATGCCTGCTCTAATTTCACAGTGCAATATATCCTTGCACTTATAACCCCCTCACAGCTCATGTAACTCTACCAGGCATTCTTCTTCATGCCTTAGTGCTCTAGGCATGAAGGCTACCCTACAGTTTTCTCTGATGGTTTCTGGAGTTTTAGAATGCTTATTTTAGCACAAAATCCCTTTCCAGATGACAAATCAAGTATTTTCTGAGCTGAATTGTTCTAGTAATTGCAGTTGAATAGAATTTCTCTTAGTAGGAGCTATTGGGGGATATTCCACGTGTGTTCTCTGATAAGACAAATTAGCAAACATCATTTTCAGTCCTTGACTACTGTGTTTATAATTGTGATTCATATTATTCAGGAGAGTAGATAAAACACTATGTCTTATAAGACATGAGTTAGAACTTAGGTCTCTGCTGAAACACCTTCAGGTGACTTCTGACATGAACCTGCTTGTGCAAGTGGGCATTTTCCTCCTTCTCTTGGAAACCATACAAAAGCAGTAAGGAAAATGATAATTTTAAAAAGCTTGCAAACAACATAATAAGCAATTTTTAAGAACATGTATGAGCTACCAAGAGTAGCTGAGACCTAAACAAAGTTTCATGGTAGGAAGTGAAAAAAGTGGCAAAAGTGTTCAATAAAGCAAATCTCAAAAACAGCCGAAAAAATGCTTTTTCTAAAGAGAAAAAGTTACGTTGCTTATTTTCAAGGGTGTAAGAGATTAAGTAAACAAGGATGCCAGCAGAAACACTGCTGAACCTGGTTTGGGGCTAAATAAACCATCATGAACAATGACATGCTGTATTTGTAGGAAGCAGAAGAGAGAATCTTTGAGTTATAGAGCTTGAAAGATTATCTTGGCCTCTACCTCCTAACCAAGAACTTCTTGCAAATAGCTAGTCCAAGAAATTCAACTCATTCAATAATGAGTAATAAAAGATACTGGCTTAGCCTCATTACAAAGATACTATAAGATGAACATGTGGAAGACAGCAGCAAAATTTGTCTACATTATGGCTACCAAAAGGTGGCCATAAAGAACACAAAAATTGTGAGAAACACTTTAAAATTTTTTTTTGTAAAACAATAATTTCTTTGAAGGAGAAATACAAAAAATAAATGGATTAAGAAAGAAAAGAATATAGGAAAGATGTGACAAGACAAAAGGAGGAGGAGATGAAACCTGACATAGTAGAGCTTAGGGAAGATGCTATAAACAAAAGAAAAATCATCAGAGAAATTAAGATAAATTGAAAGAAGCACAAGTAACAATAGACAATGAAGAAAATACAATAAGTGACAACAAAGATTACCACTAGAACAAAATTGAACTCTCCTGAATATCTGAAGATTTATACACACATACATGCGTGCACACACACACACACACACACTCACACACACAGCAAAAAACAATAAAATGACATTAGTGATTTAGGATGTAAAGAATATGAAAGATTTTCATGTTTATACTAACAAGAATATCTGGGACAAAATAAAAATTATACTTTTCTATGGAATTAACAATGAGTCTTAGATGTAAGGAAAGCTTGATGGACTGAGTACTCGGGTGAAATGAGTTTCTTTCTTTTTTTTTTTCATAGACGGTCCTACTCTGTTGCCCAGGCTGGAGTGTGGTTGCACAATCACAGCTCATTGCAGCTTCAAACTCCTGGCCTCAAGTGATCCTCCCACCTCAGCCTCCTGACTAGCTGAGACTACAGGCACATGCCACTGCTCTGGGCTGAAATGGATTATCTATAGTTAAGAAGAGAGCCATAGTAACTCACATTCTAAAGGTAGGTGAACTCAACCTAACAAAATCGGTGGCCCAGGCTCAGCTCAATTCAAACCCTAGGAAGAGTCAGAATAAAGAGCCTTTCCTCCAAGAGCCAAATAATAAAAGGGCTTGTTTCGTTTGGGAAATAAATAAAACGAAACAACACTGGTATTTTATACATACCATTGGGAATGAAATTTTTAAAAATAAGGCATTCAATGAAGCAAGAAAGTGTGATCCATAACAAAGAGGAAACTTAATGGTGAAATATTGAATAGCTTCTCCTAAAGGCCAGAAACAAGGTGATAATGTCTGCTCTCCTCACTTCCGGGGTTCTAGAGGTCCTCACCAGTGAGATAAAGCAAGGAAAAGAAATTACATGTAAATGCATAATGTTGGAAAGGAAGAAATTACATTTTTATTTTTGGAAGACAACAATGATGGAGTACATAGAAAATACAAATGATTCTACAAAACAAAACAAATAGCCAGAACTAATAAATGATTTTAGGTAGTTCACAGACTACAAAGTCAATGTACAAAAGTTTACTTTATTTCTACATGATAGCAATGAATAACTAAACAATGAAAAATTAAAAACAATACTATTTACAAGAGCACAAAAACATGAAATATTTAAGAATATATTTAACAAGTAATTACATGTTTTCTACACTGTTAACAAAACATTTCTATTAGAAAATCAAAAAGACCTAAATAAAAAATGGGAGATATGTGATGTTCATTGACTGGAGGACTCAATGTGTTAAGATGTCAGTTTGCCCCAAGTTGGTATATAGATTCAATTAAATACCAACCCAAACAGAGCCAGGTGTTTGTGTGAAAAATGGTACAAATGATTTGAGAAACTGTCAGTTTCTCATAAATTTAACATGCACTTACTGTATGACTCAGTAATTCCATTCCTAGGTATTTACCAAAGGTTAATGAAAACACATGTCCATACATACACACACACACACAAAAAAAAAACCCTTGTACAAAATATATTCAGAGTAACTTTATAATAGTCAATAACTGGAAACAACCCAAATGTCCATAAAAGGAAAATGGATAAAGAAATGATGGTATATTCATACAATGGAATAAAGAAATTTAAAACTACTGATATATTCAATAACATGTATGAATATAAAAAACATTATATTACATGAGAGAAACCAGAAACAAAACAGAACATGTGTGGATATGAAGTTCAAAGCAGGCAAAATAAACTATGGTAATAAAAATCAGAACAGTGGTTGCCTCAGTGTGGATGTGTATATGGAGCAGGGGCTTGGGGAAAGAGAGGTGGGCAGAGGGAAGGGGGATTGATTGGATCCAAGGGCCAGAGGGAACTTTTTTGTGAAGGAAATATTCTAAACCTTGTTTAGGATGGGCTAAATGGATTTATAAATTTGCCAAACTTGTTATACTGTGTACACTTAAGATCTGTGAATTTTTGTATATAAGTTATAAAATGTGTGTGGCAGCCATGGAGATCTTTCACTCAGATACCACTTCAAGAGCAAACCTGCCAGGAGGTGTGCAGTTAGCTACAGCCTCCAGCTGTTGTGCCTTCAGAATGGGCCACAGCATTGGCAGCAAGGACGAGTTCTCTCCTGCGACTCCAGCCAGTTACTTAGCGTGGCAGGGGATGAAAGCCTGGCCCTTTCTGACC